>NC_055975.1:8889130-9139130 GCF_018492685.1 Alosa sapidissima
TGTCTGGTCACACTGTTGGAGGTCCTTAGGCCGACCCAAGTGAACTTGTGATGTCATCGTAATTGATTCGGCCGCCATATTGGATTTAATCAAAAACACGTACAAGTTTTCACAGGTCACAAATTTCAGCGGATTCTCACCAAAATTGGCAGAGACCATCTTCAGACCATAATCTATCAATATATTGCTTTCTGGAACAATTGGCAAAAGCATTCGCTTGTAACAGTCAATCAAAATTGGTGGCGAAGCCGCCAAACAGGAAGTGAGCTCATATCTCAACAACCCTGCCATGTATCATAACCAAACTTACTATATGGATTCATGACCCCATTAGGAGGACGCTCAAAAAATTTGGTGACCTTTGACCTGTAGGAGGTGCTGCAATTAGCAATATTGCATTTTGATGTGTAGTTGCTGATGTGTTTTATCAATCTTTTATTTTTTGATGTGAAACTGATGACAACATGTTCCATCCAGTTAATTCTAATGCGTGCGTGCAAGGGCATGGCAGGATGGGGTGGGACGGGCTGGGGTGATTAGGTGGGGGGGCTGGCTGGCGGAGGCGTGGCAATACTCAGCCCTGTTTCAGCCCTGTTGATCACGGGTGTCTGCTGAGTTCTATCTTGTCGCCGTAGCTACTCCGGCCTATTCTGCTTGGCCCCCTCATTGCTGCTTGCAGCTATATTTATACTTTCTTCCGCCATGGGAGTCTATGGCAGCCCATAGAACCGTCTGGTAAAAAGTTGTGAAATTTGGCACATTGATTGGGGACAGGCCAATAATTAATTGCACCAAGTTTCATGCCGGCACCTCCAGCGCTCTAGCGCCACCAACAGGCCAAAGTTGGACGTGCGTTCACGCAAGTAACTTTTGACCCATTTGTCCGATTGTCAAAAATGAGGTATCATTGGAATCCTTGGACCAAGCCGAGTTCAACGCACCCTATGACGTCATTTTCCGCCATGATGGATTTTCCGCCATATTGGATTTTATCGAAAGTGAAACTAAAGTTTCACGCCTCACATAGTTTGTCCGATTTTAACGAAACTTAATACATATGATCTTCAGACCAATCCGCACAAAAGTTATCGATTTTTGTCTTCGGAACTAAAACCGTTCGCCCGTAACAACCAATCGAAATATGCGGCGAAGCCGCCAAACAGGAAGTGAGCTCATATCTCAGCAACCCTTTCATCTATCATAACCAAACTAAGTACATGGACTCAGGACCCAATCAGAGGGATGCTCAAGAAATTTGGTGACCTTTGACCTCTAGGGGGCGCTGTAATTAAGAAACATGGCTTTTGACCTGTAGCAGCAGTTGTGCTTAGAATTAAAACACACTAGTGGTGCCTGGTACTACTGTTGAAGGTCCTTAGGTCAACACAAGCCAACTTGTGATGTCATCGTAATTGATTCGGCCGCCATATTGAATTTAATCAAAAACACGTACAAGTTTTCGCAGGTCACAAATTTCATCTGTTCTTCACCAAAATTGGTACAGACCATCTTCAGACCATGCCTGATGAGTGCATTGCTTTCTGGAACAATTGACAGAAGCATTGACCTGTACCAGCCAATCGAAATTTGCGGCGAAGCCGCCAAACAGAAAGTGATTTCATATCTCAGCAACGCTTTCATGTATCAAAACCAAATTTAGTACATGTACCTCAGACCCCATCGGGAGGACGCTCAAGAAATTTGGTGACATTTGACCTCTAGGGGGCACCGTAATTGACAAAAATGCATTTTGGCCAGTAGTTGCTGATGCGCATTATTTTGCAATGGAAGTCAATGGCAGCCCATAGAACCGTCTGGTAAAAAGTTATACAATTTTGCACACTAATTGGGGACAGTCCAATAATTCATTTCACCAAGTTTCATGCCGGCACCTCAAGCGCTCTAGCGCCACCAACAGGCCAAAGTTGGACTTGTGTTTACGGACGTAACTTTTGACCTTTTGACCCGAATGGCAAAATGAGGTATCATTGGAATCCTTGGGCCAAGCCGAGTTCAACACACCCTATGACGTCAATTTTTGACCTCTATGTTTAAATCACAGCAAGTGTGATCATATCTCAGTCAATCTTTTATTTTTGATGTGAAACTGATGACAGCGAGTTCCATCCAGTTAATTCTAATGCGTGCGTGCAAGGGTGGGGCGGGGTGGGACGGGACGGGCAGGGGCGGTTGCGGCGGTGGGCTGGCTGGGTGAGGGGGCGGCGACACTCAGCCCTGGTTCAGCCACACAAAATCAGTTATGTTTTGATGTGAAACTTGACCTTGTAACTCAGCCAATCTTGGGTTGTTTGACATGGAACTTGTTGTGACTGCTTAATGCTATATGCCTGATGCCACGGCATTGAGTTGCATGGCAAATCTGGACTTCTGGACTGCTGAACTGCCTGCTTGGCCCCCTCATTGCTGCTTGCAGCTATATTTATACTATATTATTGTAAAATTGAAATGATATAATATTGTGTATTTTTAGATATAACAACATGTTCCCCTGTTTGGGGGTGGGAGTGGGGAAACCACCAGCATGTTCATGGTGAACACGTCCCTTATAATAAAAAATAAAACAGATATAATAAATACTTTAAACAGCGGAGTGTCTTGATGTGCCTATGTCTAGAGAGGGGGTGAGTGGGTGGGGGTGGGTATGTGAACTCTATGTGGATTTCATTTTCAGATAGGTTTCCATGTATGTGTTGAAAAACAACAGGTCAAGTTTATTCTTCATCTCCATGATCAGTGTCTCATCAAGCCAAATTCGCTCCACTGTGAGGTCAGTTTTTGTGGATGTAATGAAATCGCACCATGACAAGCCAGTTATGGCTAGCTGACCCTGGACTTGCCAGAAGTATTTGTGATTTCTTCTCAGTTTAGCCTGACCACCAATGAATCTAAGATGTGCAACATCTGTGACACTGTCAACATTTGGGCATTTGACTTCAGCTAGCCCAAAAGGGGGATTTGCTGCTGGGTCATACACCTTGGCATCAGGGCTGGCACCAAGATATGGCGCATCAGTGTGTAAAACAAAACCAGAGGGATACACATTAACATTGCATTGGTCACTGTACTGTAACAACACCTCTGGCTCAAGGTCAATGCCCCTCTTCATGTGCAGTGTTTGCCGTACCCCCCTCAGAATCCTGATTGCTAAAGCCTGACTGGATGCCTCCCCTTTAACACTGCATGCTTCCCCAAATCTGCTTGCCGTTAAGCGGGGCTGCCGAACTTCCTTCCACAGAGGACTTTGTGACTGCCCCCTTGTTTTCTCCTCAATGACACATGCCAATTCACGAGTGACCTCTAAACTCTCTAGATGATAAAACTGTTCATAAGTGGGAACAAATTGCAGATGGCGTTCTAATTTAGAGCTAATCAATGGAAGTTGTGGAAATGTGGGATGCTTAATCACTTCATTTGTTTGTACTGGGCACTGATAAGATAGAACTGAACCTTTAGGGACTGGCCCAAATTTAGAGTCCACAAATGTCATGCAGGAGAGGCCACATAAGATCTTACAAATTCCCGGCTGTGGTTGGATCTCTCGTAACTGTTCTCCAATGGACAGGACTGCTGGATCAGGAAGGGGTCCTAAAAGCACACATATCAGAGAAACGTCATTACTGACTAGTCACTGTGTAGGACATATGGTACTTTGCTATTATCTGTAACAATTTGATGTCTTTCAACTTGAATAATTGGTAGTGAAACTGAACCACAGCTATGGTGATAATCACTAACAATTCCACTAATGCAGTGTTACTCATTGCGCAGCTCGCAAGCCACATGCGGCTCGTCAGGCTATAATTGGTGTCTCGCATGGTAGCTTTGGCGAGATTTCGCCAAATTTGGTTTTACTCATTTTGAGTAGGCCTAAACTGTTCGCCAAAGGCCATTATCTCTGGCCCCAACTTGACAAAACAAAACTAGGCTCTGATTTAGCCTAGTCTACTGTATGACTTCAACGAGGTGATCTTTAGTTTCGTTCTGCTTACAGTATCTCACTGCCACTGCAATGCCTTTGAATGCAATCCACTGCCCCGTTTACAAATGCTACAGCGGACTTAAACTGCCACCTTGTGGTGATAAGTTGTAATACATTTCACACAGCTGCATGAAATCACGGAAAGCGCGAATGAAGTGGCCACTTCTAAATGGGACCCACTGTATGTGGCAACAGTCAATTATTTTTTTCAAATGTGCTTCATATACATACAATACTGCACTACAAAAACGCAAACATCTGAATTGTACTTCCTTTCACCTTTATTACTGTATTTGGGTGAAGGGGGAAGTTATTAAGCCTTAATGGTGCTTCCTAAAGGGGGTATTGTCAAACCTCCTACTACTAATACTAAAAATACAGCATGTAAATTACCAAAGTAAATCTGGTCTTAAATGAAAATGTATTGGCGGTCATATGTGGCTCGTGAAAAAAATAGTGAGGATCACTGTACTAACGCATACCTGGGTAAGCTGGATAAAGTGTAGATTTCACACTGCTTCGTCCTGGTGCCCTTGGCTTTGGCTTTCGCACCACAAGTTCATCGGTAGGCTCTGGACAAATCCCCTAGATCACATTGATTTTTACACAAATAATATACAGTTGTAAGTTTAAAAGTGATGACAAAAACATATGCAAGTCACAATGTAAGTGTACATTTTCAGAAGGCAGCAAAACCTGTTGCAGTCAGAATACCTGTGTTCTGGGTCTGTGCCAGGTCTGAAGCATACTAGTGCATGAAAGTGGTGGTGGCACAGTTTTGAACCCCATGGTGCTGTAATGGGCAGTTTGAAAAAGCAGTGCAACCACATGGTTACATAAAGCCTGGCCAGCAACACATGAACAGGAGAAGCCTCTCAATACCACCGGTGTCCCAACAGCATGTAGTGCCACCTATAAAAGGAGGACAAGCACTTTAGAGGAAGTTTACAAAATAAGCAGAGGTAGAAAAGTCCAGCTTTAAAAAAGAAAACATCCTTCTATGTATTTCTTATACCCATGAGGTGTTATTTAGCTAAGTCTACATTAAACCTAGACCTAAATTAACCTGGCCAAAAAGTTGTGCTAATTATGAATATGTTAATGGTTATAACAGATACAGCATGTTTACTTCTTGAAGCCAGACATTTACACCACTGACAGAAGATTTCAGCATTTACTGAACACAAAAACTGAAAACATCTGCAACAGCAGATAAACAAATGAACTTGAACTTATGTAGGTCCGAGACCACATCCTAGTCACTACTAGGCTACTCTTTAGCCTATGTGATATTTTGAAAATGCATAGTTGTCTGGGACCATTAGAAATCTACTGAAATCCATCAGTGCCCAATGCCCATGAAGACCACTGGTCAAATGATGTAGCCCAGAGAGTAACGTTATAGTAAAGCTTGTTGATGTAACGTTAATAGTGACCAGGGTATGATTTCGGACTCAAGCCTTAACTTCCTAAACACTGTAACCTGAAGTGTATGCGGTTCCTCGCTCTTTCTCATAGACCGGTAGCAGTTCGCTTGTACTACCACCTCCTCATTGACTAAATCTGACACTGTAGTGAAGGGGAAGATTATCACAGTTTATTGAACATAATAAGTCTTGACTTAACGTTATTCTAATGCTTCTTAACTACAGCCAAAGTACATCACAGACAAACTGTTAAAATACTGAATGTATCGACAACTTGGTTAACGTAATGCGTTAAGTTAAGATAGCATGCTAATTGACATTAACGTCAGCTGATGAAACTCACTTACCTTTATAATTGATGATGTATTGTTCAAAAAACAACTTATAGCCTTTATTCAATTTTGACGTTTTCACTTGTGAATGTTCATTCACAAGCCGCACGACGTCTTCTTGCCCAAATTTCGGCAAACTTTTAAGTGAGGTAGACCACAGGTGAACACTCGCCATAATTAAAGGGACACCAGGCAAGCCTGATGCTTTTTCTCTACGGAACTCCCCCCTCGCTCGGTCTGAAGCTCTTTTCCTTTTCTTTGTGTCTTCTGTCAAGGGTTTTCGCTGCTTCTTCGCCGGCTCTGCCATTATACACACGTTTGCAACAATCTCTAGCGTTTCGTTAGCCTGCCTCTGTGCTGTAAACTGATCCTGCTTCGGTCGGCGGGTACAATACACTGAACTTGCAAGCGGGATATTCTTCCTACAGGCAGTAGGGGCGGGCGAGAGAGTCTTCATTCGCCCGAGTCGTTTAACCATACCGACTTACGAAGATGAGTAATTAACACGAAAACGTTCCCTGGTGTCCCTTAGTTAGTTAGTTTGACTCTACCGGAAAGGGCGGCACACTGCTTCACTGGTACTTCCGACGTTCTATTGTGTCGAGATAAAGGTGATAAAACTTGCAGCAGTACAGACAAGTTAGACCAGTTCTATACTAAACTAGTGCCCCCCCCCCCCCGAAAGGAGGGTAGGGCAGACACAGTTTTCTGTGAATATCTCAAGAACCGTAAGGTTTAGGAGGACCTTTTTTTTTTTTTGTATGTTGATCTCAAGGGGGCATGTCAACCCATTCCATAACCACTCATTTCATGTATAGCGCCACCTAGTTAAACACAAAAAAGTAAAAATGAGGTGTTAATGATGAGGGTAATCGCAGGTATCTGTGACCTAACAGTCAAAACTGCACGAAATTGGAAGTGTAGGATCATTATGACACCCTCTGATGCACCAAGTTTCGTGGAATTCCGTTCATGGAGGGCCACACAATAAATTAATTTATGTTACTATACACCAACTGGCCTGTAGGTGGCCGGAGACAGTTTTCTGTGAATATCTCGAGAACCGTAGGGCCTAGGAGGTCCACCTTTTTTGTATGTTGGTCTTAAGGGGGCATGTCAACCCATCCCATTACCACTTATTTCATGTACGAAATTATAGACACGCACACACATACATTCACAGTAATCATACGTATGACACATACTCACACAGTAGACATATGTACGCATGCATGCACATGCACAAACACACATACGCAGGCAAACACACAAGCACGCACACACACACACACACACACACACACACACACACACCCACACACATAAACATAAACGTGTACATGCACACAATTCAAGAATTTCTCAGAATTATGAACAGGCAAGATGGGGGTGGGGTTGTATAAAATTAATTTTACATGTGAAATCTATGAACTAATCATGTTTTGGTACTTGTTGTCTAGCAGATACCAGTGAGAATTGAGTGTGGATAATGCAATTTAGTGAGACAGTTAGAATCATATAGGCCTTTCAGCGTGATTTATTTTTGTGGAAAAAATGTGCTGGACTGGGCGGCGGTCATATTTTGTACCACTCTGCTGTACATCTAGTTATGACCACTTCGCTGCATGGCGGTCATAATAAGATAACAATCTCAATGTGTTCTCTTTCCACAACAAAAAACAAGGCTTAGGTTCATGGTATCTACTTTGCATCTGCCCTGCACAAAATAACTCCATCCAAATACCCCTACATGAAGTGGAAGACACTGCAGTCTGTCATTATCAGGTATTTGCATATTGTACAAAGATCTGCTTGCAAGAGATGGTAGCATTTAATGCCCTACATACAAATCAAATATTACTTTGAAATTCAAGTGACCAGACACAAACAGTTAATAATGGTATCTTATAGTAGCCTGATGAGCCAGACTGCTGCTGCTAGGGTGTGTCTAGATTTCTAGGCTAATCTTATAGGCCTATGTAAAGGAAATTTAATGAAAATAAAACAAATATCAACTGAGTAAATCATATTTCATATTTCAATCATATTTCAGTTCAAAGGCACTCTTCTTTTTTTCCCTTTAATATGATTTGTTCTCTTTTCAGCCAAATGTGTGCCATAAACAATGTGTTCTTTCTTGTTCTTTCAAGTTAATCCAAACTAGCTATATATAAAGGGCAGATCCAAAAAAGGCAGGTCCACTGTGGTGTACTAAATTTTGCATTGTAGTAGACTTATCTGAGGACTGATATCCCCATGATATACAGTCTATAATATGCACTGTAGAAACTACATAGTAGTGTTGCACCATTTATTCATGTAAAGCTATTCCACATTTAGATTTAGCTTCTTCCAGTGGATTTCTGCAGTAAAGATTAAGCCAAATCATAGAGTATTTCACCATGACCAGAGTACATGCATGATGTCGATAAGTCTGCTACTGCCCCCTGGTGGAGAACCTTAACACATTACTCCAAGTTCCTGCAAGGGTGTAGGGGGGTCAATTTGTCCCAAATTACAAAAGGTCCAAAAAGAAACAAACAAACAAAAAAATGGTGGGTGCCAACATACCTTTCAATTAAAATAAGTCACTGGTTCTTTACTGGTTCATCTGAGGAGAAGTTTTCTCTGTGACCACATAGAAAACCTCTCTTGTGTCTGTTGCACAACTGGAAGAGATAATTATATAGCCTAGCAGTAGAGGAAGGGGAGGTTTTAAGTAAATTACACCAATATAGCTATTAGATTAATTCAGACAACATTCCTTTATTATTATAAGCAGTGATACGTGACCAAAGGAACAAATATGGGTGTCTACAAGCTGGGGGATTTATTAATCCTTTCAATAGCTTTTAAACATGTGCGTTCCCAATGCATTTCCAGTGACACAGAAAACAACACTGAGTTACTGAGACTCAGTCATTGAGTCAGTTTTCTTTGTGACCACATAGAAAACCTCCCTTGTGTCTGTTGCACAACTGGAAGAGGGATAATTATATAGCAGTAGAGGAAGGGGAGGTTTTAAGTAAATTACACCAATAGCCATTAGATTCATTCAGATGACATCTATTGATTTTTGTGAAACCTTTTTTATTATCATAAGCAGCCATACGTGGCCAAAGGAACAAACATATGATGGGTGTCTACAAGCTGGGGGATTTATTGATCCTTTCAACAGCATTTAATCATCACTGAGTCATTGGTAACTTGAGGACAAAAAAAAGTTGCCATTTTGTAGAGCATTAAGCTAAAGTTACCTAAAGCTTAGTTTTCATTTCAAAGTGTTGTGTTGTGTTATGTCTGTGTTGGGTTTTGAACGTTTTACAGATTGGAAGGGTCTATATTATGAAGGTGAAGTATCAGAAGTATCACATCTCTGTATCAGATTTAATAAATTGTGGGGTATAACATCAAGAAAAAAGAGAAGAAAAGAAAAGAAAATAATATGTTCTGCCATCAAAATCAAGTAACCAGCAATAATCAAAAATATTATTTATTTCTCTTCACAAAAATGTATAAAAGTCCTACAAATGTCCTATAAACACCCTAGTGAACAATTAAAGTAAACTAAAAGCACATTACATCATCTTCTTCAGGTATACCTGGAGCATACTGGATATCCCAGGTATAGAATCAAGTAGGCATAAAGCGCATGGAAACTACTGACATTAATATTAACAAAATGCAGCATTTTGATATTGCATCCACATATGATAATCTCAGTAGCTTATCTTGTAGACAGGCTCGCCAACATGAAGGATCCCAGTCTGTTTGACAATGAAGTACTGTCCAAACAAGGGTGCTGTTTTATATATCTTCTTCTGTGATGGGTCACATTGACGGTAGCTTGAGGTAAGTGGGGATTTAAAAAAAAATCAGTGTGAAAACAAGGCCTTTTTAAAGCACTTCAGCAGGTAAATTATCCCAGCAAACATATTTCTAGGAACATACTTTGACAACACAAAAAAAACAAAACAAATTAGACCACAAAAGTTTGACCTACCCTATTTATATACTTTTGTGAAAAATAAATAAATAAAAACCTGTCACAACAGCACAATAACAAGTCACAAATTACGGGATTCATTCTCTGGCCCAAAGGTAACCCACCATCAGGATGCTGTTACACAAAGGGGTCATTATACGCATACAAAATATACACCTAGCTCATGTTTACCTCCTGAGAGTGTCCAAAGGCTCTTTCCTGGTGATGACTCCCGTTTCAGGGTCCACAGTGGTGAAGATGCACCTGGTTGCAGAGCATGTGCTCATGTTAGTGATCAGTGTAGAAAGGCTTTGAAGTGTGAGCTGAAAGAAAGGCCATACTTACGCTTACCTTCCACAAGCCATAACCCGCTTCATCCGTACATCCCCAATCTGGATTTCATCCCAAGAATCCTTGAGGGGGAGAAAAAAAAACTCAAAATGTTAAATTCTAAACACTTACAAACAAGATAAAATATTACAAATGATGGGTCATCCTCAGTGTCCACTGTGTGCAATACCTCACTAAAGGCCTCACAGTCACTGACAACAATGTTGGGACGGAATTGAGACACAGTCACATCCTTATCCAGCTTGCTGCTCAGATCTCTCACAGATGACTCAGACAACAGCATCACAGGGCCTGTGTCAGGATAAGCTACCTACAACGATCACAATGCAATTCTGGTTAAACATATACATTGCAAAATAGAATCAAACCCACCATTCCCAAAACCAATATGCAACAACGCAGAGACAGCGGCAATGACAAGGAAATGTCATTTGAAACCTAAACCTGAATTTAGTCACAACATACAACTGCATGTTCACAGACAAGCTATAATTACGTCTAACCACCATGTGGTGAAAATGAGAAAGACATATAGTATTTAGACAGAAATGATGACACATTTTTCAAGTTATGTACATATATTATGTCGATTCACAGGATACAGATGTCAGTGCATTGTAGAAACAATTTACTTATCAGTATCACAAGAGCATTACTATAGCAACAGTGCTACACAGTGGGCGTCACACAACAACACTCTCTTATACAATTCAATTTATCTAATATCTTCTCTTACTTTCCTGGAAGAGAGGTCAATCCCAGATGTTCAAAATGGTCTCAATCATCCCAGTCAGCACTTACGTTGGTATGCATGATTAATCCCACTTGAGAACACACATGGCCGATATTATCGTCCTTTAAACACTATAAGGCTGGTGTACCATGTGGAAATATTCTGTTACATGTTCTAGAATGGCAAGGATGGCCAAATAGTGGGGCTGTTAAGCTTAACTCATGTCACCCTGTTGCCAGCAGCAGCATCCATCTTCTTTGTTTTCAAGTAGCAGGGAATTCACGCCGAACCGTCGCAACTCTGCCATCATTATGTTAAGAGACGGTGTTCCTAGTGATCAAGAGCACTGATCTTGCCTGATGTTGACCTCTTAGAGTGCTATCAATGCTATAGATGAGTTCCTCATGCCCAGAAACATGGAAAAACATATTTAGTTTACATTTCTATCACATTTAGATCCTAAGATACACCCATTTATAATTTCGGACCTAGAAATTTCATATCACAGAGGTACAGGTGAATTAGAGGATAATAGAAGTAGACGTCCATAAACCCCTCAGTAATTCTTTTCCCATCTCATATGACAACAAAATGAAAAACATATTTTGAGCCTGGCTTTATCAGACAATCTGATTTTGTTTTTTAAAATGTATGCAAATTAGCGCATTTTTAATGAGAAGGCCTAATTTGCATATTTAAACATTAAAATATATAAAACTTTCAATACATTTTTTTCTTAGCTTGACACGAGTAATCAACTGATAAAGTTTCATGGTGATATCTATTATTTAATTTGTTTACCCCATTCACCTGTAGTGTCACAACATATTACAGAGGTCAGTGACCTTTATCTGACCTCAGAGGTCACACTGAGAATGCCTCCAGATCTTAAATTAAAGCTTAGGGCATCAAGAACAAACCCTGAAAGTTTCATGCTTCTTTCATGAAAAGCAAGATCGTCCCTATTTTAAGAGCTTAACAGCCCCACTAAAAGCATCTGTAAGTCATTCAAAAGCTCCACACATGAAATGTAATCCAAGGTCTTTTTTGTCTTAATTGGAATTATAAGTATTTTGTTAATTGTTAAAAATAGACATTTTTGATATTCCTCAAACGTAAAAAAAAAAGAATATTATTTGTAGGACTGTGAAAACTAGATGTTTTTTATTGTGACAAAGAGTGCTCTTGATCACTAGGAACACTGTCTCTTAACATAATGATGGCAGAGTTGCGACGGTTCGGCGTGAATTCCCTGCTACTTGAAAACAAAGAAGATGGATGCTGCTGCTGGCAACAGGGTGACATGAGTTAAGCTTTGTTTAGTTAAACAACTAGCCAACTAGCTCTGCTGGTGGGAAAACGCATGGGACTCATAAATTGTAGCGCTATCCTATTGCGTGCAGAGGGAATCTTAATGTGGGTCTGGCTCGTCATGTGGGTCTGGCTCATCAGATAATTGAATAGTCAAAGATTCTTGTTATATATGATTTTATGAAAAATCTTAGCCTTTTCTAAAACATTTAAAAACTGGATAATTCTTCGTCAAGAGTGGATGTCAGCTGCAAAACATTTTTTGTAACTATGGCTTTTTTTGCAAAACTCTACACACAAATGGCAAAACCACTCACTGAGTTCGCAAAACTAAAAGCACAAACACTGCTTTGCACTCAGTTTGCAATTTTGTAACACACACTTTGCACAACTGTAGGCACAATGGCTATTATTTACACTATTTTGCCAACTCTCTCGCACACTTTCTCATGTGAAAACTGTTTTAGATAATTAGTTCACTTTGCAATCAGCCTAAGCACTATAAATAAGCCACAGGTAATGTACAATGGGTACGATGGAGTGAGCAGGAAGAGTGAGAAGAGAAAAAAACAGACAAAAAAACAGTCTACATGTGGGGATATTGTCATGTCAGGCCTGGATACGTCATTCCAGAATATATTTTTCCCGGTGCCTTGGACTAGGACATTGCATGTGATGTAGACAGAATTTTGAGAGAGACGACCCGATGTAGACTGATTTGTTTTGTCTCAGTGAAATGCTATTTTGTGTTTTGACTTGGAAAAACACACTTGTGTTTGTTTTGATGTGTGTAAATAAACACTAATACTTGAAGTTGGGATCCCTGTATGTTTACAGAACTATGACAAAAGTATGACCTCAAACTGACATAGTCTACCTTGTGCACAGAGAAAGCAAAAGCCAGATGTGTTTTTTATTCATACCATCAGTGTGTTGTTGGCACATTGTGTGCTTACTATTGTGATGGCTTGTGTTTACTGTTAGATACGAAAACACAATTTTTACGAAGGTGTGAAGAGTTAAGCAAGGTGTGTTAGCTTTTGCAAGAGAACTACAATGTTTTGCTGATTGGGTGAGAGGTTTTGCCATTTGTGTGTAGAGTTTTGCAAAAAAAGCCATAGTTACAAAAAATGTGCTTAAGCAATCAGAAAAAACTGTAATAAGTCTGCTACTGCCCCCTGGTGGAGAACCTTAGCACATGTTCCCGGGAGGGTGTTGGAGGCTCAATTTGTCCCAAATTTAAAAAGGTCCAAAAAGAAACAAACAAACAAAACAAATGGTGGGTGCTGACATAGCTTTCATTAAAATCAGTCACTGGTTCTTCATTGGTTCTGTTTCTTTTTTGACCTGATATCTCATCTGAGATGTTTTCTTTGTGACCAAAGGTATCTCTTACATTGTGAGTAAGATGGCGGCACGTGCACACGCAGCGACCTCTCTCTGTCCCAACCGTATGGTGTTTTGTTCATTTAAAAAGTGTTTGTCCGAAAGTTTTACGTGTTCGTCTCGTCTTACTACGTCGTACTATCGTTTACTTGAATGTTATGTTTGTCTGTGGACTTAATTGGTAAAATATGTCTTGTCTTCACCGTGGGATAGTGAAAAACGTAATTACGTTTTAACGTCGATCTCTTTGTATGTCTGGGCATGTGAAGAAATTGACAATAAAGCAGACTTTGACTTTGACTTTGAATAGCAAGTAGGAAAACATTACAAAAATAGTTAGATGCCAACATGTGAAGCCACAGTTTTCGCTCACATTTAGCGGAAATCTATATTTAGTTATCTACATAATATGACAAATCAGCTAAACTGTATGGAATTGCAGACTTTACAATGCAACACCAACACTTGAAATAAATACAAATGTGTATTAAAATAAATTGCATTTTTCCTTGATAAGAAAGAAGAAAGAGTTTTAAAAGGTTAAAGTTAGGTTAAGTTAAGTGATATACTCTGATTAAGTGTCACTGCGGGAGCCACCTTTGCACCAGGGTTATAACTTGACAGGTGTTGTAAATTATGAAGGGCTTGGTCTGACTCTACCTCCTCATCTGCAGGAAAAGGTGACTCTATCTTCACACACTTTCTGGGCTTCATCTGGGACTCATAGTGCACCATACGAAAAGGCTTGCCTGCAGCGAGGTAACGTGTGAGCCACTGAGAGACCTCCTCCCCACAGTCTCTCCCTTGGATGTCAGCACCAAACACCCTGGAGGATAGACATGGAGCTCTTGAATCATTCAACCACTTGACTCTAGTTACTGGTTCAGATCAGATGTTCTTCACATTGGTCAGCTGTCTGTAGGAGACTACGGTCTGTGGCAGGTAATAGGTTATGATGCATTCTAGAAAACTTGGAAGTTGGATATTTCCTAGTTGAAATCTCTCAATTTCAATTCATACTAACTCAAAAGGTCCAGACTTAAGTATAAGTATATATACTCTTTTGATCCCGTGAGGGAAATTTGGTCTCTGCATTTATCCCAATCTGTGAATTAGTGAAACACACTCAGCACACAGTGAACACACAGTGAGGTGAAGCACACACTAATCCCGGTGTTGCCTGCAACAACAGCGGCGCTCGGGGAGCAGTGAGGTGCCTTGCTCAAGGGCACTTCAGCCGTGTCTGGTCGGGGTTCGAACCGGCAACCCTTCGGTTACAAGTCCGAAGCGCTAACCAGTAGGTCTCCTACTATGAAAAAGTTCAATATGAACACCACCTGAAGTCGGAGTTCCCACTTTTAAATTTGGGCAAGTTGATCTACCCCAACTTCAAAGTCAGAACTGAAGTCTGACCTCTGACGTCTGGAATGCAGAATTAGTCTGGGCAAAGAACAAATCAGTGGAAGCCACAGTTCCACAGATGCGCACAGTTCATCTCCAACACTGACCCAATCATTGTGTACTGGCTAAGTTTGATGTCGCTCACCATTGGGAGTTAAGTGGAGGGTGAAGAAGAGAGAAAAAACACTAACACCTGGGCAGAAAACCACAAATGTGATTCAGGAGATCAGGAGGGATAATTTCACATGAAATATAAAGTAGGACATTGACTGAATATAAACCATCAGGCAGAGTTCCAAATTGGCAATAACTGAGGGATTCTGGCTAATGTATCACCTAAGATAACTTGGTTTGTTGTGCTTATGTTTGTACTGACTTCCCACAAATGCATACCGGGTATTAACCAATATGTTTCATTAGTTCATTCAGTATGTTAGCTTATCTTACACACTCGGATCATGTTTACTGTGAAGACAAATTCATCACTAACCTTTGAGCCTCCAATCTTACCTACAATTAGTTACATCATTGGTTGTCTGATTCAGGGGAACTCTTAGTTCCTCCATATCAGGAGCGTTAAGGCATAGTTCTCCTCCCTCTGCCGTCATTGACAGCAACACCATGCGAGGTTCCTGCCGCCCAGTCACCATCTGTCCATCCTCTGTGATTACGAGCCAGTGTCTATAACATCAACAGGTATACTCACTCAAACAGGCAAATCCCTGAACACATGACAAATATATCGTAGGTCTACATTTGTTCACTGGTTGGGGATAGGCCTAATCAATCATGATTGATGTTTGACCGATTCTGATTGTGTAAGATGTATCGTCAGACTGATTAAGTAGCCTGTTACAGGTAGGCCTATTCATAGCGTTTTTAAAACCACAGTACGATCCGCAAGACTTGATTGGACGAATGATGGATAATATGTTATCTAACGGACTGACTCTGATTGTGAGATGTAGAAATCATTTTCACGACATCGTCAGGTCAGACCGAATAAGTTTTAAAAATGTTCATTGCATTTTTAAATAACTGCAGACTGTAATAAATACCGATCATGGAGTTTTCCATATTTAAGGCCCATACGCAGACATTCTGCTGTTGACACTTGCAGTCCTTTCCCGGATTTGAGGGGATGAAGAATCAGCTGCGAAACAACGCCAACCTGAGTTAACTTTTGTGGTTTCCATATGTGCTTGTATCCGAGCCCAAGTCCGAGCAGTGCAACTCCTGCCCCGACAGTGTACAGCACGGCGTTTCCGTTTTGCGCAAACCATTTTAACATTGTTTCTTTTAGTTCCATACTTTAAAATGCACACCAGAGATTCTCTTAACTTCTGCACACTGATATAGCCTGATAAGTAACTTATCACCAAATGCTCTACTTCTTTGAAGATAATATGACAGAGGAAAATGGCTCGCTCTCGGTAACCAATGAAAAAAAGGAATGCCGCATGGTGCAGTTAAAGGCACAGTCGATTTTACCGCATCCTCGCATTATATGGCTGAAGTAGGCCTATTGATAACTGTAGGCTACCCGCTATGGAGCCAATTTAAATATGTGGTTGACATCCCTTACATGAATTTCAGGTTTCTGGCGAACAGGTCATATGTTCTCATTCAAATTAGGTTTCTGGCAAACAGTTGCGGTTAACTTTTGACAATGTTGCAGCAAATTTGCAGCAATTTCATATGCAAATTGGGTTTGTCACTAGAAGTTTGCCGTTATTGGCTAAGTGTTGTGGCAAATCACTGGCGAACACATTTGCAAACGTCTCATTGTTGCTGCCAGAACCAGCCAGAACTTTGCTGGAAGTTTGCCTCTAGCGGCGAACATTGTCAAACTTCTGGCAATATTCTTGCTGCAATCTGCCGCACAGATTTAATTTTTGTAAGGGATAAGAACGCTCTTTGCACATGTACAAAATGTCATCCTCATATCTAGGCCTATAGACTTTTTAATACATCTATGTCATCGCATTACATTATTGTAGGCTATTGGTAAAACACTGCTATACTGACATGCATAGCCTACTAGCAGCATGTACTGTATGTTTATGTGTGTGGGTGGGTAATACATTTCCATGAGCCAGTACAGTGAAAAGGGGAGGGTGAAAAACGGAATTCACGTGTAGAATCGCCCTGCGTGACCCAGCCGTCAAAACTATTTTTATCCTTCACAGGGATCTTGAGGACTATGGACGAGAAAGAACACAACAGATGCTGGCCCTACAGGAGAGCGATACAGGCATTTGTTGAAGCGATGCCCCTCCTGTCACAGTTTCAAGCAGGTCTAATGGCTGAAGGTTCAGTCCTGGACGCATTGCCCTCTCATTTTGGCTTCAAGCAAACATGGCACAGCCCCTCATCACGCAAGCCAAACATAGCCTAATCTACCGACCACCCTCTGCCATAAAGGAGGAAATGTGACTCCATGACCTCCTTGGTTGCATAAGGCCTGCAACAGGAAAAGGCCCTTTTTGGACAGAACTGTGACGGATTCTTACAGTATTCCTGCTGAATGTGAGCCGATTTAAGAGGCTAGTGTAAATGTGTAGATATTATTATTCCTGTGTGTTCGAGAAGTGTAAACAGCAAGTTTGAGTTATTCAAATCCGAATTTGAATTTCACCTCCATTTTTTTATGTGAGACATTGCTGATTGTTAGAATTTTCCACATTTGATGTTGATCATCGTCATAAGCCACTGACAACATAAACAATTTAACATTTTAAAATTGCAACTGTTCAATTACTTTTGTACATTTGTTAACAAATAGAAAGTCAATGGATACCACACATGCATACATTCAATTATTTTATGAGGTTATTTTAACATGTTGCAGGCACATATCATTCTGATAAACATTCCTGTAACCTACAAAGTAGTGCCATCACATACATAAATATATCATACCCCAAGTGCTAATATATGTCTAAAATAGGTGGGCTACGAAAATACTGATTTGTTTATGAAGATACCAAAATATTGCTCATGGTAATGGTACAATTGTCTGCAAATGAGGCTACAAGAAGATGCATTTATAGATAAATGTGTTAGATGTAACATCAGACAACAACTTATATTATATACCTTCCTTTCTAAACAAATATTACATAGCACATGAGTAAAACATGTTTTGAGAGGTTATTACTGAAATAAATAATTTTGAAAATATGACACTTCTTATCATAGCATAGCACCTTGAAGAGTAGCTCTTCTTTTCAAGTCTATAGTGTTCGACTGAACTAAACTGTTCGGTTAGACTGAACTGCGTCTCAGAGTGCACAGGCTGAAGGGGGCGATGCTGTGCAGATCGGTGGACATACAGCTGATGGCGGAGCACTGGTGGGGGCTGCACACACACCCGCTGACCCCCGGGTCAAAGAAGTCTCCGGGCGACACCTCACCCTGCTCCATGAGCGCCTCGGTGAAGGACAAGTCCTGCGGCAGCACCACCAGCTTCTCCCGGCTGCGGTACCACAGACAGGAGCACATGGTCTGGAAGTGGAGCACCTCGGCGTACACGTCTCTCAGACCACGCCGGCGGGCCTCAGGACCGGGGTCCAAACGGTCCACCGGAGCCGCGATCCCAGACCCTGGGTGGCGGTGCCTTTGGACAGGGCTCGGGGCTGGGCCTGGGCCTGGGGCTGTGGCTGGGCCCCCCCTGTGCTTCTTCTCCCTGGACAGAGCACGCTGCTGCGCATCTCGACGCTCGTCCTCAGCGTTCATGGTGAGGAAACGCAGCACCACGAGGTTGAGGAAGGCGCCAATCACCGTCAGACCTGTCAGGATGTAGACAAAGCTGAAGGCCACATAGTTGGGGTTGTTCTGCAGAGCATTGTCCTTCTGCAGAGCCACGTAGTCGCCAAACCCGATGGTGGTGAGGGTGATGAAGCAGTAGTAGTAGGCATGGAAGAAGCTCCAGCCCTCGTAGTGCGAGAAGGCAACAGCCCCAACGCACAGTGTGCTGATGCAGGCGAAAAAGCCAATGGTGACCATGTTGGCCATGGAGACTTCGGTGTGCCGCAGACCGAGGCACTTCTTGGTTTTGTGCAGCAGGAAGCGGACAAAGGTGTTGATTCTCTCACCCACACTCTGGAACATGACCAGTGTCAAAGGGATCCCCAGGAGGGCATAGCACATGCAGAATGCCTTTCCGGCATCCGTGCTTGGTGCCGCATGTCCATAACCTGTGGGTGGGGTGGGGTCAGACAGGAGGTTAACTTTCCACTCTAATTTTGACTTAAGCACATGAGGTTAATGCAGTATAAAGATAAACACTATTGTACCATTAGTCATTTGATTTTTTTTTAAATATATTTTCAGGTTGAATAAAAGATGTGTGTGTATCCAAGACCCTGGAAGGGAGTCTGCTGCTTAGGACAGACACTTCACTGATGGTGTTTTTATCACTTCACAAACACTAAAGAAATGATATTGTCCTCAACAGATTACATGCATCACTAACTCTTCCTTTATGGCCTCTGGCTGTGGCATGTCACCAATGCGACTCATGTTTTCCATTTTAACAGCATTTCTTCCTGTGGATTGGAAATATTATCACTGCAAGTAATCATGCTTTATACTATTAGGAACACTGCTGTCCTGGAAGCAAAGGCAAATGGGGAATTCATTGACCATTAAGCAAATATTTTGCATTCAAATATCGCAATTGATTGGCCTTCAACAGAGCCTTCCTTTAGAAACAAGCTAGTTGAGGTAGTAATTTAAATTTAAATAATGTCAATATCTTTTAGAGGTGCCAAGTTCATCTCACAAATGTCCTTAATGAATAACTATTTTATCTAATCAGCATTATGACCTCTGAAAAAATAAAGAAGCAAATCATCTCACAAATGAAGGCCATTGAAACTACTCTAACTGTTCTATTCTAATAATCAGGGGCATCACTAAACCCCTTTTACTTAAGGTTAAGGTTTTTAACTGCTGTTAACTCTTTGGCAGCAGTTTATTATTATGATCAAGATTGGACTGTGCCCTATAGTAGAGTTTTGGGTCTAGTGACTCCCCTTTTAATAATGTTATTTTAAATGCCCTTTATTAATACTTTATATTGCTAGTATTAGTGTAACCACATTGAATTACCTTTGTGTATAAAATCTGCTATATAACACTAGCCAACCTGTTGCCTGTTTACAAAGACTTTTCCAGCTCTTTAGCCTGGGTGAAGCCAGAGAGCCAGTTAGCAAACATAAATGCTTAAAGATAAATCTTACCTGCTAGTGCATATGGAAGGATATTGGCAACAAGGTGACAATTACCTTAGTAGTAAGATTATTAACACCTGTAGCATTGCCTTTCCACTATATCAAAACATGAGATTAAACATCCCACGTTCCTAATAGACTTTAACGACATACATGTTCCTCACAACGTTTCAAACAGACTTTAATGGCAGAAGGTCCCCCATGAAATCTATAATTAGCCAAGCCAACTTCAAATGACTAAAATCAACGGCTCAGCCTTTCCTTTTCGAATGTTTCCTTTTAAAATAGATAAATTGTGTTAAAAAATTCCTTATCTTATTCTTAAGTAGGCTGCATTCACCTGGTGGTTCCATTCCACCAAAATGTAACCTATATTTTGTCTAAAAACACAGAGGTAGCCTATACCTATATCAATCATTTTAGCCTACCTATTGTCGTTATCACAGTGATAGCGAAGTAAAAAGATCCGGCAAACTTCCACTGAACCCCTGATTTGTGTGGCTTCAGCTGCAGCACCACTTTCTCTAGCTCATCAAAGCCGGTCCTCGTCAGGTTGTATTTTCGCATCAGTTCAAATTTGCGCTGATCCAGTTGTCTTTTCTGGCTGTTCTCTTGTTTAGATTCTAGCGCATCGAATACGGATGCACCAATGAGTAAATACGAAAAAGTGCAAATTATTAGTGCGAGGGTCCGGATGTTTTGTCTCTTCATGATATAACGAACGTGCACCTGTCCTCACGTTTCAATCCTGGTCTCGGACACGGAGCAGACAGCTGGTTCATGACTTGTAGGCTACTACGAGATGCCTGCAATTTCTCGACTTTTTACCGTTGACTGCTGCTCGTCTGGTAGGAGCTGTTCCTTCAGCACCACTCCGGTAGAGAGGAAAGATGAGTCCGGCAGCTATGCCTTATTTGGCCATATGGTCAGCAATGTAAATTTGGGTGCTCTTCAGTGATGACGTGGTCGGAAAGGACACCGTCTTTCCACAGGTCGTGATGCTAATTATGTAAAATGGTACACTTATTATAGCACGCATATTAAACTAAATGAACTTACTCAAGATGTTTGTTTTGTCATGTTAAGCATGCACGTTAAGGATAACATGCGGTAACGAGGCTCTATTGCCGCAGTCCAAATTCTTGTTTTATTTACCCTTAGAAAACGAATGGATTGCTTTAGTGAATTAACTCAATCGAGGAGACATCTTTACGTAGAGCAGTGCTGACTTTGAAAGGCAGTGTCATCAATAGATGTAGCCTAGTCCATCTTGCAGAGTGGCTGCACTGGCTCTGAGCAGTTTTCAAATGCAGACCAGAAGCCACTGTCTATTTAAACAGATGGTTTCCAGGCTTCATAAGTTGTTGTCTAGCAACATAATTAATGCTCTTGTCTATTGGTAAATATCAGGTCACTCAGACAGTCCCTGCTTTCCAAAAGCCATTTTGTTCTATAACTTCACTGCAAAAGAAAAAGCCCATTCACACTATATTTATTGACATCAGACCAGTGTTATGTTGGCATTGTTTAAATATAAGTGACACTTCACATGAGGATAATGGTACTTCTTTTATCACAGATAAGCAAAGGCTGTCCTTGTAGCAGCTACAATACCAGAGTCTTATTACATGTTGGAAATATCAATAAATCAAAGACAGACCCTTGCAAGATGGTAGAAATATAAAATGAATAGTCTAGACGATCTTTGGTATGATGTATCTTTGGCATTTACCTCAATTAAGGATTATATATAATCAAGTAATGTTAAATGTAGATTATGTCAATATTAATCGAAGGATAGCTGAAATGATACCAAACACCAAAAAAAAAGAACTTTGTGTTAAAGGGATTTCAGATACTCGTGGTACAGATGTGACCAAATATAGTCAACAAATAGAGTCAGTCTGGTAAGTCAGTAAACCTTTACATAATGTATGGAAAGTGGCCACATATTCACAAAACTGGAATAGAGTACCCTTCAAATCAAGACATAAATGATATTGTGTTCTGTAACTGCAACACCAAGAGTTTAGTGTGACTGCTGTTTCCAGTTTTATGACTTCCATTAAAGCCATTCTTTTTTGTCCTTTGCTCTTTTATTCTGAAGACATGTATCAGTCTTCATGGTTTAACGGTTTAAGTTAACTCAGGCTTTGATTGACAATTGTTTACAAATGAAAACAAAAAGTAAAATACAAAGATTTGGCAATGATTTTTCAAAAAAATACAGAACTCAGTTAAATGAAAGAATCTCTTCTAGAGTGAATACACAACCACAAATATCTGACTCCCTAACACCATAACTTAACTTGTGAGATGGGGGTAGGCCTACTGTTCTGTTTGTTTGTGTGGAGGAAGGAGCAGATAACTGTGTGGGTGCTGTGATGGATCTTCCTAAAAGACCTTGCTAGCCAACAGGCTACTATCACAACACTACCTTACAGTGCCTCAAACTCATCTATCCTCTGCTTGGTGTTGCCCATGCGGATCTGACGCAGGGTCTTGTATTTGTCTCGGCCGGCACGCACATTCTCCGTGTGCAGCATGTCATTGGCGGTAGCCATGGTGTCATCACGGGCTGCAGCCAGCTCAGAGCTGAGAGCCTGTGGAAATAGAATGGGAGATTTGGCATGAGTTTTGCCTAACATTTACTTTCAATGGACAAAGACAGGAAGAGAGAAGTACTCTGGAAAACGGGAATGGAAAATCATCCTATAGAATAAAGCATAGTATAGGTGTGCTGTCTGGAAATGTTTTGGCATAAAATGTGGCCAAACATGGAACTTGGTGGTTTGAGAACCGTTTCTGGTTGAAACGTTCAAAACTAACGCAGATACTTTGAAATGAAAATTAACTGGACTTTAGCATAACATTCTACAAAATGTCGACTTTAAACCTTTTTTTTATCATTATGGCTTTTGTTGGTCCCCAAGTAACAATTAACTCAATGTTGTTTTCTGTGCCACTGGAAAAGCCTTAGGAAGGCGCATATTTGTTTATGCAGCTGAAAGGTACAGCTGCATCACTGAGCTTTCATGTATGTGTGTACATTTTTTAAACACATGCACATACAGGAGTTATTTGGTGTGTGCGTGTGTGTGTGGGGGGGGGGGAGAGGTTAGTCACAGGAGCGGGTGACCACGTCTCACCATGAGTTGCTGCTGCACGCGCTGGTTCTTCTCGGCCTCGGTGAGGCGATCCTCCTCGTTGCGGTGGTCCTCGATGCCGTCCACCTGCAGCTCGGCACTGTCGGTGCTGTTGCTGTCCTCGTGCTCCTCGGGATCATGGTGGTTCTCATGATTCACCAGAGGCTCCTCCTCTAGTGCTGGGGCCGCCATGGGCACCGCCACAGGGGTGGTCATCACCATCTGGAGCTCCTCACGAGTCTTCACCAGGTCATCCTGCGCCTCCCTGGCCTGAGCCCAACGGGGAGAAAGGGAGGGAGGTTGGATCAACTTGTATAGAGTTTTCTCACGGATGTTTCAGCTTGTAATTACTATGCTATGGCTACATTTGCTTCATATACTCCAGTGTTTTCCATACATTGACTTATTTGTGGCGGCCCACCACAATATCAACACAGACTGTCACACAATGATGTTCTATGTTGTACTACTTAAATTGGATGAAATCCTTTCATTGTGGAGCTATGTGCACCTTTGCACAGCCTCTCCTTGTGTCTCTGTCCCTCAACAAACCTGCATGCACGTTTAAAGAAAACATTATAAATCCTGCAAGGATTGTTGTTGGCATAGAAGACGACTGACTAAATCGTGATTAAATCCGTTAGCATCATAACCATGTTGAGCAAATTTGTTCAAAACTGTGAACACCCCCGTCACCTACCACCACAAATAGAATTCAATTCTATGGGAAACACTGTACTCTCTAACAGAATTTCTCATTTAAATGTTTCCTCCATCCTTCAGCTAATGCCGTGGAAATAATTTCAGCAAGCCCACACTATTTGTCATAATTTTATAGGTCTATCCTCCATTATCCTTCCACCCTGTCTTGTCTACTTCCCATTTACAAAGGAGGAAGGTAAGGAAAACTAACAAATAAGGAATTGTTACTGTGTGTTCTTGTAGATGCTGTAAATGACTAAATTTAAATGTAAATATTTGTTTGGTGTCACTGTGTTCAACTCACCCGGACTTGCCATGAGTCGGCCTCCTCTTCCTTTTGTCTCTTGATCTCCTCCAGCAAGGCTATTTTAGCACTATATTCCATCAGCTCTGCAGACTACAAAATGAAAAAAAAAAATGTAAATAATTCTAAATAATAATGAGTTGGTAAATAATTATTTTGAAAGGGGAAAAAAATCACAGAATTATACTTAATTCATATATTTTCAGAGACAGGATTTCACCACACTACACTACACTATGCCACACTGCTTTGAGTCTCACCAGGTGCTCCTGGGTCTTCATCTGGTCCTCGGCCTGTCTGGCCAGCTCTTCTTTGGCCTGCAAGGCCACCTGCCGCTCAGCCTCCAACCGAGCCGCTTCCTCTTCCGCCTGCCGGCGCTCCACTTCCAGACGCATGGCCCGGTCCAGCTGATCCTTCAGATCTGGACAGTAGCAATACATGGTCAGCAGGGGGCAGCGTGCAACCTCGGTGAGTAACGCAGGCCAAAGTCTCCGGTAATGCAGACCAATTTTAACATTCACCTCACTTTATCATATTATGCTGTGACATCAAACTATAAATAATGAGTTAGTTCATAACATATAAACAGCCCTTGTGACTATCTAGCAATCTAAGCTTCATTTTAGATGGATTTAAAATGGTGTTATATGAAAAAACAATTTCAAGAAAAAGGTCATAAGTGTCATACAAGAAATGTGTATTTTGTGTATGTGCCTGTGTGGGTGAAACATGTATTTTGTATTTTTTTTTCTCAATGTCTGAAATTAATTTAATCAATCACTGGGTACAATTCAATATCTTTGTCAATCATCAACTATCGTTCGTCTGGACCCCTTCTGACCTCTCTCGGCCTTCAGGGTTTGCTCCTCAAACAGTTTGAGCCTGGTCATCAGCTCCAGTTTCTCGCGCTCCATCTGCTCCTTCTCCTTCTCCATCGCCTCCCTCTTTTTCTTCTCGCTCTCCAGCTGGGCCCTGACGAAGGTGACACATAACAACCAAATCTGTCACTGGCACCCTACATACACCCACACACATCAGCTTTCAGTTGTCCGCCTGCCTATATCTGTTTGTGTGTTGTATTTTGTTTGTTTATTTGTTTGCTTGTTGTTTATTTGTGTTTTTTCTTCATCTCTACATCTTCCTCTGGTGCTGTCTGTCTGTCTGCCTGCCTATATCTGTTTGTGTGTTGTATTTTGTTTGTTTATTTGTTTTCTTGATTGTTAGTGTTCTTTCTTCACCTCTCCATCTGCCTCTGGTGCTTCTCCTCGCGGGCCTGGGCCTTCATCTGCTGGACCTCGATGGTGTCCGGCTTTCGGCGCTGCATGTACAGCTCATGGTTTCCTATGCACAGCTGGAGGATCCGCTTGTTGACACGCAGGCGTGTGGCATAGAACACAAAGTCCTGGTAGAGAATAGTTACAATATTAGACAAATTGCGCAATCTTAGATGATCTTATGATAGATGATCTTCCATGGAACAGTTGTATAGTCTATCAAAGAAAAACACAATGTGCCAATTAAAGAAGCCATTCAAACTCAGTCATGGGATAGTATTTAGGCTATACGCTTTGATGGTGTCTATGACAAAGTCCCTGCCTACAGTGTATGTTTTGAACATAAACAGCCTTTAGATATATCAGGATCACAAAGATACCCTCAGATTGTAGTATACAATGTAAGCTTGCTCATAACTTACTGGGGACTTCTTGTCTATGGGCTTGATGATGAACTTCTTGTCATTGAAAGAAATGTTCCTAATTTCACTCCAGGGAAATCCAATCTTTGGTGTAAGTCTAAATGGTAGGACAGTTTGGCAAGTACATATGCACATGACCACACACACACACACACACACACACACACACACACACACACACACACACACAGAGAGAGAGAGAGAGAGAGAGAGAGAGAGAGTGATTAGTAATAAGGAAATTAGCCAACAAAGTACATTGGATACCCCACATTTTCCCATTGTGGTAAATCATCATCACTCTACTACTGTGTTAGTACAAGCTGGTTATGATGGGACTGAGGTTGATGACCTCTCCAAAACAAATGACCATGCGGACATGTTTGTTCAGTAAGTTGAGGACGAGACTGACACAAGGGGTCATTGACACGGCTGGAGTAACTGCTGGCACACTGACCCTGATAAGCTTGACCTCTGCTGAGAGAAGGATATTGGGGTTCGCCTGATGCTGATTCCTACTTATAAACGGTGTTACCTGTCATCTTTTTCATAGATGTTCAGGCCCAATGCATCCACTCCTAGCCAGAGGTCTGTGCCTTTTTTGTTCTTGATGTCAAAGTAATTGACACCATACATCTCCAGATCCTGAGCAATCTTCAGATACTCAATCATGGAGTCCTCTCTGGAAAAATAAATAAAAAATGGTTAGTTGGCAAATGCACAAGAACAGATTCTACCAACAGATTCAGATTCTACAAAAACAGATTGTGGCAATGTGTAACAAAAGTGGTTATAAGCGTGGGTAAACATGACACACCTACAGCTTGAGCTCACCAATAACAAAGGTGTTTGCGTTTTCATGTGTGTGTGTGTGTGTGTGTGTGTGTGTGTGTGTGTGTGTGTGTGTGTGCATGTGTGTGTGTGTGCATGTGTGTGTGTACATGTGTGCATGTGTGTGTGTGTGTGTGTGTGTGTGTGTGTGTGCATGTGTGTGTGTGTGCATGTGTGTGTGTGCATGTGTGCATGTGTGTGTGTGTGTGTGTGTGTGTGTGGGTGTGTGTGCATGTGTGTGTGTGCATGTGTGTGTGTACATGTGTGTGTGTGTGTACATGTGTTTGTGCAGGTGTGTGAGAAAATTACTCACTTCACCATCCCTCTGTGTTCCTCGTGCCAGACCTGAATCCTCTCCTGCCACTGTTCTTTGGAGAGCTTGTGCTGATCCAGAACTCTGCGGACCAAACACAACTTTTTACAACTGCTTGTTCTGCTGCAGTTCACCAAAATATACACCACAGCCATTAAAATTCAAACTCAAAACTGACCCAACTTAAAGGAGAACTCTGGCAATTTTACACATAGATCTCTGTTTCTCGAGGTCTCGAGGAGTACTGTCAGTACAGGAAAAAAAACGAAGGAAAGAAATCGGTGCTACCTGCACCCGACAGCTAGAGCTGAGATGAAAATGCTGAGATGAGTTTTCCTTTAACCCCCTTCACACACTGACTTATATGTGAATGTTTAAACCACATTCACCAGCTTCACCATAACCTAAAAGATCCACAAACCTCTGTGGCAGCAGGCGTTCGGCTGACAGGTAGCCAGACTTGTGCACCTCCTTGTTGAAATCCCCAAACTTGGCCTGCACGGCATAGGACGCCAGCAGCACCGCGGACTCTGGTGGGCAGTAGACGTCGTCGCTCAGGATGGCGTCCTTCACTTGCAGGAAGAACTGCTTCTGTGTGATGTCCTGAATCAGCTCCTCGGACACATCCTCGGGGTAGAACTTGCCGCGGAACTTGAACTGCAAAGGAACCTCCTTCTTCATGTCTTGAGACATCACCTGAAGTTGGACATGAGAGAAGGGGAGACAGAAGTGAGTGAGCAGGTGCAGAGAGTGAGATAGGCAGAGAGAGAAAGAGATGGACAGATAGAGGGAGACAGAGATAGAGAGAGAGAGAGAGAGAGAGAGGGGAGAGAGAGAGAGAGAGTTGTTTGCATGTCAAAACAGTGTACTAGTGCAAGTGATTCGATTAGACTAGGAATTACAGTACTAAGCTTGACCATTTGCACTCTCAGTCTAAGTAATCTGCATCTCTGTGTCATACTTTAATTGGTCATACTATTTGTACAAGAAATGGAGTCTGTCAGTCAGATAGGAAGTGAACTCATACATGGTAATTCTGCTGATAGAATGCTAATCAAACACATTGTGTAAATTATTATTTTTACAACTGACAACAGCTTCACTGTTTCTCTCTGCGATGACAATAAACAGAAATAATAATTACAATCTTTCACAGGATAATCAGAGAATGTTAACCTCCATTAAGAGAGTGTTCATGGTTGTGAAAGGTAAAATGGCAGACACGTGAGCAATCTACCTTCTTGTCGAGTTTCAGCCATGAAAGGACACCTTTGTTGTCTACATACTGAAGCCCGAAGTACCACACCTCACGTACACCCACCGTCTTGATCACCTGTCAAACATAAGGCACACTCTGATAACCTACGACACTTTTATAACACAAGTTACACACAATTGACAAACATGCATGTATTTTTAGCAGAACGATCAATTCAAGGTGAGTCATTTCAGAACATCGTCATTGTTTATCAGGACAGTTAACTACCTAACTACAACCACCACCCTCTGGTTTATCAGAGAAAAAGGCATGGAGTGGGTGGGCCCCCTACTAGTTCCTGCAATACACCCAATTGACATCATAATAATCATGCCATTTTAGGAGGCTTTAAAGTGGACTTTTATCTGCTCGTCATATCACAAAATTACCATATAAAGATTTTAATTAAAGATGCTCAGAGGAACATTTCCAGTTTTATAGATTGTTGGTTCGCATGTACATCACCTGGTTGTTTTATTTTGTATTTGAACATGTCAGTGACAAATCAGTATACAATATATATGCTCATAGTTTGTCCTTTATTCTGCATGCCTACCATGAGGGACTTGTAACGTAATAATCTTGAGGGTCAAAGGTACCTTCAGAGTGGTGTGGCTAGCAAGGGTGTGGGACAATTTTGAAATATCTTGTCAGTGTTCATCATTCCTGGTGTTCTATGTTTATTAGTGTGCCATGTGCAGTAATGTGCTGGCACACTCAAAGACTAATAAAAAAACACTCTTCAATACACAGCATGCCACAATGTACAATGTGGTAATATGCTGCATTCCAAACTGAATCAAGGTAATTTCTGGAGAGAGCTTGTGGTGAGTACTTGTTGTGAACCATGTGTTTGCACAGCATATTTTAATGAGATTGTGATCAGTGGTGTTATAGATAGATAGATAGATAGATAGATAGATAGATACGTTATTCATCCCAAGGAAATTTTAGGCATCCAATATCTTATACAACCATTACACATCAAACACACACACATATATCTCACATGCATAAAAATCACTCACAAAAAATTAAAGAGCATGTGTAATGATTACAAAGGTCTGGTATGGACTGACCATGTGATGCATTGACCATGATAAGGTGCTATGGTAGAATGTGCGCAATGGTGGTAGTGCAAAAGTGAACAGTGCAGGGATTGAACAGTGCAATAACTTTGCTTGTTATTAAATATTGACTATGACTAAGAAAAGACAAGAATATAAACATAATAGAATTGCTTAACAAACAAGAAAAATAATATACTTTAAGAACTATATATAACAGGGAATAAGTTATAAGGTGTGTCATAATAGGTGTGTTGTAATTAGAGAAAAAATCACATCATGATATCATAGCCATGGTTTTCATGTGAATGTGAATATATCTGAATCTGTCTTTACCTGGTCAAAAAGCTGTTTGCCTGTCGTGGATGACTGGATGGCAAACTCCAGCTCAGCGTCCATTGTAGTGACGCGGACATTGACCTGCATAGAGCAAACATATCCACTGACATTAGATGGAAGGCGGTGGAAGGATCTTAAATTAGAGACTTGTGTTTACTATGAAGCACATGACCACATATGGATCACATTTATCCAGCTTTACCGTCATTTCAACTGATCTGAGGTTATGGCAAACTATACATGACTGGAAGATCAAGCCATAGCTATAGGACTGACTAAAGGCGGAGGAACTTTAAGTGAACTGCTTAATGGGTTGCTAGTCTATCTACAGGGCTAGTAGGCTACCTGAATCTGTACAATTTGAAAATATGATTATGTATAGCCTATACTGATACAGTTTTGAGAGCATTTTCCTTTTCATATCCACTTTTCACTCAGCACTTTTTGCACATAAGAGTCTATTCACCTTGACACTTAATTGCTGTGGTTACACAACTCCTTTTCAAACCCCAGGTCTTGTGTTGTAAAAAAAAAACACGTGAGCTTGAACAAGGCAAATTAAACATGACTTTTTCATGTGTGCTCTGACTATGCCCCTTGTGAAGTGTGACTTACAATGTCTGAGCTGCAAAGAGGGAAAAGCGTGTCAGAATGGAAATGAAAAGTTGACAGACTGTAAATAAAAAAAATGAGTGAAAATGATAAACATTTGTCTTCAAAAGAGGTAAAAAGAAAAGTACTAGACTACGTTCTGACAGAGCCCTGCTTCTCTACACTATTTATTTCCATGGAGATAACTCAAAGACTACTCCCCCCCTCATATTGTTGCTCCACCCATGGCAACCAACTACTTATCACAAATGGAAAAAAAACCTTTATCTTAAAGCAAAGAATATCACAGAAACTGCGTCATATGTCAGCTTGACCCCCGAGGGGCAGATTTCTCCTTCAGGGAGGGAGAATTGTGTGTTCCTGAACAAATCCTGATGGGTATTCCTTCTTTCAAGCCATTCCCATAGCAATAAGTTCGCTCAGCACACAGACCCTTTTGTTTCCCTGGCTAAAATATGGCTTCAGGTCATATCTCTAACATCAAGTGACCAACACACAGCTAATGGGCAACAGTGACATGTCACTGTGCATGAAAACAGCAAAAGTGTTTTTTCCTCCATCTCAGCTACCTTTTGTAAATGATCCAACACTACTTCAGCTCATGTTGATTTATTAATGCCCTTGAGGTTTACTATAAAGTTATTGGCTAATGAAGAGGGGGGTGTTTCCCCATTAATTTCAAGTGTATAAAAGTATGATAAGATCTCTACAAATTTGGGTTGATGATAAGGGATTATGACATCATTGACAAACCCAGCTCAGAAACATGCCCCTTGTGTCTCAAGGACACTTAGAGACAATCAAGGTATGTGGCCAATCGCAGCACTCCGTGCCAGCAACTTGAGTGGAGCTCTCCATAGCTGACCTCAGCCAAGTTAATGAATAGTTTTGAGGGGAAGTGAAGCATGCTGAATATCACACCGCCAGTTAAGAGCTGTGGAATTTTTCAGTCAAGTTCTCCTCCTTTACTGTTTAGAAAAGACAATGCAATTTTATGTTTAACTAGGTTTAACCCCCCCCCCCCCATTCAACACTGTGCTGCCATAGGAACACTGCTGATACTGATAGTTATATAGTCATAAAGCTCGCTTTATCTTGTTTTTTTTACAACTCAGGGTCAAAAAGTACACACTGTATGTGCAAAATGTACAGTAGCCCTGAATCATTAAGAAACTATAAGGCCCAAATCTCTCCCCAAATAGGCCTATACCTTGCCAAAATCCCTTTAAAATAATGCCACCCAAAATAATGGATACATGGATACATGAGAAAATACGCAAAAGAGAAAATGGTTGTGGACCATTGTTGAGAAAGGACAGATGTAACACAAACTGAAGAGTGATTAGATCACCAATACAAAAATCAATCTCTAGCCAACTCTCCTCTTTCAGACTCTGAAACTGAGAGTCAAACTACAATTGACCGTCTCATTATCTCATCTTTTCACATTTCGGATTTAATCAAGACACTGATCAATTCCACCTCAGTTGTGCTGTTTAGGCTACCTAAAACACTTACCTAACTATTGTACCCAACTGCAATGTGAGCAATTGCCAACAACTAAATCATCAATAAATCCTGATGGTATAAATCTGGCGGAGTTTTCATAAGTTTACGTCTAAGGATTATTCATGCATTATACTGGAGGACAGCTCACATTTTCTTATACTGTAAACCTTAACTCACACAGCAAATGCAGACGATAACATGTGCTATACCTTCGTGATATAGCCTACATTAGGCTGGGATATCGACAAGAAATTCAGTATGCAAAATCTTACTATGCTGTAGGCTAAAAAACTTACCGGTCGAGGCATTTTGTTCAACTTTAGAGGCTCAGAGCTTAATTCAGTACTTGTGAAGTCAGTCCCTTGTTGTGACCGGTGGGCGCCCCAAGCGCCGAGGGTACCTAGTGTGGAGTGGTTGGCTCAGCGAGGCTGCGAGAAGTAGTCGAGTCGACGTTCATGTCTGACTCATTTTTGATACGCTGTGTCTAAGCCTCACCCTGATGATGGCCACGATAAGTTAAAAAGCACTTAAACTTTAAGCCTCTCAAGTCCCTTGTCTCCACCCTTTTTGAGCAATTACCCACCTCAGCACCTTGAGAGGTATGACCTTTGAACAACCAAAGCAAGCGCCACGGATAGCCTAGGTCCAACTTCGCAATGTATTAACCCATGATTCAGCTATATATGGACACTGCGTAAAAAGGGAGCTCCGACAAGGCGTGTTTCATCTTCGATAGAATGCTCTAAAACGTGTTTCGCCTTTGTGATTTACATTATTGTCCACCTTTGGGTAGGCTATTTCATATTATAATCTGATTTATGTCCATAGTTCAGAAATCAGTAGCCTAGTGTGAGAGACGGGATCCGAGACCACCTCATAAAAACGGATTGGTTTCCTAGTCAGACTGGCCATATTGTAGGTCTGTGTGTCATCTCAGACCTCAGTAAAAGTGAAAAGCCACACACACGTGATGGTACAGTCCCAGCAACCTACACGTTTCAATATGACTCATTAAGGCCTAATTGAAGGTTATGGCTGTACTGCATGCCTTTCTTTATTGCATTCGGTAGAGTGTTAAGATATTATTTTAGACAGTAGGCCTATCTCGGTTCACTTATCTACCTACCTACATGAACTCTACTGTCACTTAAAAGGCTACTGTAAATATGTAAACTTTTGCTAAACATTTGGGCTGTTGATTAGAGGATGAAAGAACAAATGAAGCACTTTTATATGTAAATGTAAGTAAATCAAGTTTAATATCTTGAGATGTTTAATGTCATGAGTATTTTCATTGTTACATCATGATATATACATTTTAATGCATAGCATTTTGGTCACTCATTAGATGCTGGGTATACAGTAATGCAGGCAGCATTTTAATACAGTCCTTTCATTTACAGGTGGTCATAGTCTTTGTGTGAAGGTGAACCATCTCACACGTATGATTCTCGTGCATGTATCAGTTCCTCAAACACAGGCTGGCTACATCTGCGCACCACCCGCTTTGCTGGAGCTTTGTAAACAGACTCTGATATGGACCTTGTCCGACACACAGCCACAGGCATAGCAGGTAGGGGTCTGTCAGGTCCATTTGTAACATTATTTGCGAGAGTGTCTTTGTGGAGGGTGTGTGATTGGTCTGTGGGGTGTGTATTGAGGCCTGGGTGTTTCTGACACCACGCTTCCTGTACTGTCATTGAGTGGCATGCAGGAGAAGTGCTCTGGGTTGCCTCTTGGTAGGAGGGTGGCGGGCTGGGAATCCTGCTGTCCACCTGTTGGAACACTTCAGCGCTGGAGAGAGCCAGTGGCCTGCACAAGACCTCAGTGTCCTCTGGGAGGGCGCTAGTCTGGAGCGAGGTCTTCCTGTCTCTTGCCAAGCGGCTGGAGCCTCCCCTCCTCAGGGCGGTGCGGTTGTGGGTGGCTGCGTAGCGCAGTGACTGGGAACGCCTCTGGAGGGTGGGCTCCCGACGTTCTGGATGCTCCTGGGGTTGGCTGGAGGAAGGGACAGGGACAGGGGCTAGTGCACACGGGAGGCTCCTCCTCTGACAGGATGGTGAGACTGGGGGTGAGCTGGCGAAGATGGAGCTCTCGGACGTGCTGGAGAAGGCACTTTCCAGGGAGCAGGAGGAAGAGCAATGGCAGCCTCCGGATGCAAAGTGGACGCGGTGCTGTCCATGTGCCAGGCTGCAGTCCAGTGATCTCCAGCCCTTCTCTACGATGCACTCATTTGAGATCTGCTTCCTCAACAGCATGCTCTGACAGTGGCATCTGTCGCCCTCTGTCTTCAGCAGAAAGTCGGTGTGACTTCTGGTGAGAGTGGGCTGGATTCTCACACTCTGGGGGAGTGTGATGGCTGGCTCTGAGCTTCTCCGGATGAAGGGCTTTGTGAAGGTGTTGAAAGTTTCCTTTGCTGGGGTGGAGGTTCCTGAGATCAGACTGTATTGTAATTTTCCGTCAGCAGAGGACACCAGGTGAACACAGCTGCCCTTTTCTCCATCAGCATCAGTTTCATAAGCAGAGTCGTGTGGACACAGGGAATCTAAGTGGTGCAAAAAAGTGTAATTAGGAATCAGAGGTGTGACCATGTGACAGTTCACAGATGACGCTTTTGTTTCAAGTATTTAAATCATAATATTTGTTTTAGGCACTGGTTATTTCATATAATTTCCATTACCTTGGGAGTCATTTAGTTCTTCCTCATCTGAATCACCAAGAAGGTACTGAATCCTCTCACCAAACACTTCATGGTAATTGTCAATGAGAAACTCTGTGAGGTCTGTGACCTAAAAAAACAAAACACGGCTTTATTAAACAATATGAAAATCATGTTTTTCATAAGGAACAGAGTGGGGAATTATTGTTTCCACTTCTTAGAAAATTTGAGCTATTTCTGTTCAGATCTAAAGCTACGTGCTGAAAATACATCAGTATGAGTGCAGGAGAGTAATTGTTTTGGTTTCACGTTCAAAATTTCCCCATGTAGTCAGACCTCATCTCTTCTCTAACTCTGTTAAAACCCAAGTGCACGGGAGAAAAATAAATGACTCACCTTTTCAACTGCTTCAACCTGGTGAATTTGGAGAAGGTTGGGCGCAATGCAGACAGCTAAATTCCTGGGGTTCATTTTGTTTTGTTCTGCATTCTGGCTTATGTGATCAAGCATGAAGACTAGGTGCTTCAGAAGGACAATGTTCTGTTCTGGTAGCTCTTCAATAACCCTGGAAAATCAAACGATTAAAACTTAATATTCTCTCATAACAGGCCTGTGGTAAATGGTCAATGACTCAAATATTACTATGCTCTTATTATTGGCAATTACTTACTTTTTCAGCGCTCTGCATCTCTCATCAATACCGTCGGTTGCCATTGCTGTCATCCAGGATTGATATAGCTCCTCCATCAGTAAACCACCAGGGATTTCTCTTAGAAAGTCCTTCAGTTGAAACAAAGTGAGCAAATTAGCCTTTGAGCTATTGCTACTTGGACTCTTAATGATTAAGAGAGCCATGTGTCTTTTCTTTCTCTTACCTTGAAAAGGGCAGCCAGCAGCAACACTGACATGTCACTAAAGTCCACTTCTACTCCAGTGTTCAGCTTCTCCTTGGTCTCCCTTATGATGCGGGCATTCCCTGCTCTCCTGAAGACTCCCTCTATGCATGGTCCATTCTTACACAGAAGCACCAGGATCTCCTGCAAAAAAACACCAGACACAATGACCTCTTATTACAAAGAACAGTAGGGTACAGTGATGCCTAATAAATTGTGTGTGTGTGTGTGTGTGTGTGTGTGTGTGTGTGCGCGCATGCGTGTCTGTGTGTAAAATGCTGGGAGATAGAGAAAAGCAAAACAAACTTACTGTTATAGGCTTTGGAAGTGTAATTTCATCAAGAAAGACATGGGAAAGAGGCTGTCCAAACAAAGATGACTTGGGTTTCTTCTGAATCCTCCTGAACACATTCCGCCATCGCTTTTGATTGATATTTTCTGTATAAGGGAAAGAGACTGAGGTCATTATATTTTCTATAGAAATCAAAGTGTGAGAACTAGCAATGATTAGCTATACATAATGCTGCATATATTAAAATGTAATCAGCACTGGCCTTCACCTAAAAGACTTCAAAGACTTTCATTGTTCTTACCAGTAGGAGAAGTGTTTCCAGGAGTTGTTTTGCTTGACTGTACAAGGAACACGTGTTCGGTCACATCTCCCTGGGAAAGACAAGAGCATTTTGATGTGGTGACCTGACAAGATGCCAACAGTGGCCCTACCCTGAAATTGATTAACTGCATCAGTTCATAATAACTATGGTGGTATAAATAGTTTCCATATCTTTCAAAACAAGGCTTTAGCATCTACACAACACATTGATAGTACAGTAACTGGAATTTGGTCTCAATAATGTTTGAGTTTATCTGTCATTGATCGTAAAGTAAGATTGAAAGCCTCTCCAGAAACTCTTGAGGGGTGTCTGCATGATGGGGCTCAACAATAAAATAAAATACTTACTGTTGAAGGCAACATGATGAATGAGTCCATGCCACCCTCAGAAAGACTTTTAGACTGTGGGAGACAAACATCGCAATTGTCAGAATGGATATCTTGTCAAAAAAAAAAACACTATGAAAAGTGATAATTAAATTACTTGATGGAATCATAAGACAATAGGAAGGGAAGATAGATTATAAGTGTGAACTTACCACGTGATTGCTCAACACCTTCATGGGTAAATCTTCAGACGGCAACAAATACAGGTTCTTTGGAATGCTTAGGATACCACTGTAAGAGATGTCATCTGCATTAAACCTTTACATGTCGAGTAAATATCTTTAACAATACAATATTAAAAAAAGCTTTCTTTAGAAACTACATGCAACCCGTCATGATGCATACATTCTACCTCTAAAACATGTACAGTATTAAAAGAAAAGTAATCAAGTCTTGATATGATCAGATCAATCAACATTTCAAAACAAACTCAGGTTAAGATATAGCTTTACCATCATAGATCTAAATCTAGCTTTATCAACACACAATCATAAACAAACTAGTTGTTACATCCAATGCAACAGACAGAATAGGCTGCAACTATGTAACATAGTAACAATGTAACATGATTCTTACCTGTGGAATACATCTAGTTGTTTTTACTCTTTATCCTATGAGATTCTAGGCAAAGTCGCAACACACGCTAGTAGCATCCATCCACTAGAGCAGAGGCAGACTGACTAAACTGAAACAGCCTACAGCAACTCTCAAAACTGCTGTGGGCTGGCAAAGGGGAATTTCTGATATGCAATGGAGACAGGAAGCAGCATCACGGACACCCACCGAGAACACCCCCTCCTACCATATATGGGGTGACGACGTCGGAGTGGGTGGAAAGTGATGCGTGTAACACAACAAGCTCTGGTCTGGTTGACCTAATGTGACATAGGTTTGAGGAAGATAGTTTCTGTCATAAATGGTAAACGTGAGAAGACAGGAGATTTTAAAAGTCTTCTTTTTTCACATTGAGAGGAACTGTGTTACATTGTTGGTGTAATGCAGATCAATATCTAGATGCAGTTTTCACTATGTATTCCCATATTTAAAAGGCCTGTACTGGAGTCACACTTACATATACAGTACATGACACAGGTCTGTGGTAAAGAGCATGCATATTTCATTTCAAGTCAAGTCAAGTTTATTTATATAGCACATTTCATACACAGAGGTCATTTAAGGAATAATGCTCTTCCACATGCATTGTAAGTCATATAAAACATTTTTCTTTTTATTACTGTATATGAAATGGGCCATAACTATGTATGCAAACACAGTTATTGTATACATAATAAAATATGAGTATTTTAGTGATCATCATCTCTAATTGTCATTTCAAACATTATTGTGGTAGAGATTTACTGTTACTGAAGTTTATGGTAATCACTGACAGTTCAATCATCCTCAGAATAAAGACTCATCCTGAGAGTTGCCTTCTGAGAAAAGAATATTATGATTATTGACTAACAGTGCTGTCTTTAACATCCATCAATCATCAACCCACGTTGATGTCCATTCTGCTTACAATAAATGCAGTAACTCAGCTAACTGAGCAGCCAAGTGAGTGGGGAGACGTTTATCCTCCTACTGTTCACTGTCTTCGCTTTATACTTCTCTTTGATGTGACACAATAAAGACAGAAAGTAAGCGAAGGAATTTCCTATCATCTACACAACACAACTCTATCTTTTTGGGTCAACTCAGCGGTTATTTAAATGTATCATTCAATTCATTCAAATCATTATTGTTGTAATATTTATATTAAGGTCTTAATTTTAAAAAAGTGTTTAAAATACAGAATGAAGATGCAATAAGATCTGCTGCAGCGATACCTGAGCAATACAAAACATACACAATTCTGATGGGAGCAAACAGTCACTAAATGACACTGTCAATACCCCAAACCAAAGAAATGACATGGGACTGATGCATCAAATTATCACATTTTAATTTAATCACCCACCTATTTGTAGAAAAATAAATAAACTAATTACAAACAGACGTATCAAAACAAGTTTCTGACACACCCCACGCTGAGGGGCTGATTTGACGGAGCCCACCAGGGGAAAATTCCCACACAAAGGCCAGACATGCATCATCGAACCACTGTGTGTAGGGGGAGAGACCACCACAAGCCTTTCACCCACCTCCTCCATAGACAAGTGAGAAAATGCAAAGGCGTAGAGGGCAGCACATAACTAGTTACTGGAAATTGATTTTTTTTATCTGAGGTCATCTGGAGTTCTATTGATATTCTGGAATCAATGTCTGAGGTATTTGTTAGAGACCTGTGTGCTATCAGAGACAATTGAACACAAAATCTCCATTAGTGTGAATTCTTCATCAAGGTACGAAGAATACAGCAAAAAAAAAATCTGAGTAAATCTATTCTAAAGTTAATGATTGCTTTAACATTTCCTTGCATCAAATGTTTTTCTTGGTAAGGGGAAGATGGACTCACTCACAAAGCACATGCTATCTCCCTTCCGTACTGCTACTGCCCCTACTGGGCATCTACAATTATGTATGACTCAACCGATGTCCTGATTGGACACAAATCCAAAGCCCAATTTAACACAATGCGTTCATGTTGATGGGATCTCTGTGAAATCACACAGGGCCATATAATCATAACTCAAGTTTTAAGGTGAAATTAGGCTGGTCTTCTGGTTTGAAGTCCTTGTTGGGGCTGCCATCTTCATTGAACATGCGTCGTGCGGTGTAGCCCACAATGGGATACTTTGCTTTGTAGGTCCCAGTAAATACACGATCCAGAGACTCTAGCTGTTCCTCTGTCAGACCGGTCTGTCACAGAGGGAAAGGCAAACAAAGAGGGCAAGAGCGTTTGAAAAACAACTGCACCGTAAAATGAAACCTACCATACAAGGAAAAATGTCTGGGCAAAGATATACAGGCCCCAATGTGTGGCACCTTACAGTGTCATGAGTCAAGTCCTCTGGATCAAGGGACATCTTGGCAACAGCCCTCGTAGAGTCTTTTCCCACCAAGGCATTGTATGGTGCACCCTTGGCATAAAAATCTACACAAGGGAGAAGTTGCATGGTTTCAGGTGTGGTTCTCTTTGTCTTTCCATGTGATTAATAGGCCAATACTACAGGGGTGCTAGACTTTAAAGGAAACTCTGAAAACTTGCAGAAATATCACCCAAGACTTAATAGATTTCTTGTCTGAACTATTCTTTGGTAGACTGTCTTTCCTCATTGTCTTTCAAATCTCACTTGTGCTTCACTTTATTGACGGATATCTCAACATTTGGCTGCAAAACTTCTGGCACAATGCAGCTCCTTTAGTTGTCAGTAGTGACAGAACTAAAGGCCGTCTTAGTCCTGATCAAAGAATTTAGAGGAGAGCATAGAATCTTTAGTCCTTAGGCAGCAAAGCAGTTCCAAACCAACACATTACCACCACCTTGTTTCAGGCTACTTTGACAGGCTCTGATAGAAGAGCGCACATACAGTAGCAGAGAGTTTTGACCCATCCATCCTTTGGCTCATCCAGCTGCAGGGGTGTAGTGGGCCGTCCCCCCACTTCTTGGAGCATTGTTTTGACCATTTTAATGTGCGTTTATTAATATAGTAAACGTTGTTACCAGTGATAACAACAAGTGCATCCATCACGCAAATGTCTCCAATTAGGCCTCTTTGTCATAAAATTCGTTACCAATATTCCAATATGTGGTTTAATGTTCTGCATTTCTCATTAGTAGGTCACTTTGATACTAAAAGTATGATTCTATGTAATGACTGTATGATATCTGTACTGTCCCTGTGTATATCTGTGTGTGACTGTATTTAGAGATAAGCGGGAATATTATGACTTTGCAGTGTTTCACTGTTCTGCATGGCTGCGTCAGTAGCTATCTGCTCCGGATTGCCAGGCTGCCACTAATCAGGGTCTGATTCAGTGTAGTCCGCGTGAGATGGGATGACCAACGCCATCTCCCGTCAGCCTGGAAGGATACTTAATCCCTAACTATTTCCTTGTCTAGTTAGAGCAGCTGATGGATCTTTAGGTGAAGTCATGCTGTCTCTCCCTTGATGCGCATCATTGTAAATAAACTCTGTTCCTGATTTTTCATACTATTGGTCTGACTGGGTCTCTATTAAATCTATGGTATCAAAATTACCATCAGTTTTCCACCATGCATAAAGGCGTTAAACTATGCAGCTCGTCATTCCACATTACCTGAAATTAACTAGATACATTCTACATTATGGTTTGTCGGTTTATTGTGTGTTACAACAAAATGTCATTGTCAATGTCAATTTATTTATATAGCACATTTAAAAAACAACAACAGTTGACCAAAGTGCTGTAAAACAAAATTAAAATAAAACAATAGTAAAATGAAAAGCTACAGAACTGGTATTCATAGACTTTGGTGGAAAAGTGCAGTCTGGCTGCAGACATTACATTTTGAAGCTAATCCAAGTCATTGAATGGATTTGTGAATACGGTGTCATGTTCACGAAAGCTGGTAACAATTTGGCCTTGGCCTTACGCACCGATGTATGTGGAGGTGCGTAAGGCAGTTTTTTGCAATGACGTCATTCCAATAGCACCCCCAACCACATTTTAAAAATCCCCACTACACCACTATCCAGCTGGTCAAAAACTTTAAACACAAAGCAATACAGCAGTAACTTCTCCCTTTCTGTCCTCCCATTCACACTTCCTTCTGTCTAGTTCCCCCTGATACTGGACTAATAACGTGACACGAATGGCTTTATATAGAGAGCTTTATGACTTTATATAGAGTTTTGCTGTCTCAGGACAAGGGCAGCATGCAATCATTAATAGAACAATGAATTCTACACTACAGAATGTCAGGATATCCATCTGTGAAGTGAAGTCGTCGTTCTAAAGACTGATTAAGGCAGGAGACATGTTTTGAAGGCCAAGTCCATGCCTGGACTGAAATCCAACAATGACAGCACATGGTCATGCTCAGGGTTAGGTAGTAACTGAATACAAGTAATCTGGATTACATAATAAGATTACAAAAACCAAGTAACTATAATCAGACTATAGATTACATTTCGATTATGTATTTTAATACATATCATGGCTTTAAATCATGCAATCAATATACAGTGTAGTGAAAAAATTAAGATAGACCCAATTTGGAATGAATGGACACGGAATGTAGAAGACACAAGTACCCATCAAGTAGACCATCTTGCACCCCCAACATGTACTGTAAGTCAAGGGCCTTTTCTACACGCTTTAATCTCTATTAATTTGTCTGTAACAGACAAAAAGGGTCATGCTCCTACCCGAGAGAATAACATAATGTAATAAAAGGCATTCTGGAGTGGGCATGCATTGGCAATGTCAGACATGCTATTCTCCGTACGTATTTTAAGTCAGTGTAGCATCAAAATGATCTTGACTCCATTATTTTAAGACCCCCCCCCCCCCCCCCACATTGTGTTGCTTTAAAATGAAAAAGAAAAGGAATGTTGGTGGACCAGCTTTTGGCAGTCTTTTGTTTATTTAAAGGGACACCAGGCAACGTTTTCGTGTTAATTAATCATCTTCGTAAGTCGGTATATGGTTAAATGACTCATTACGGGGCGAATGAAGGCTCTCTCCCCCGCCCCTACTGCCTGTATGAAGAATATCCCACTTGCAAGTTCGGTGTATCCTACCCGCCGACCGAAGCAGGATCAGTTTACAGCACAGAGGCAGGCTAACGAAACGCTAGAGATTGTTGCAAACGTGTGTATAATGGCAGAGCCGGCAAAGAAGCAGCGAAAACCCTTGACGGAAGACGCAAAGAAAAGGAAAAGAGCTTCAGACCGAGCGAGGGGGAGTTTTGTAGAGAAAAAGCATCAGGCTTGCCTGGTGTCCCTTTAATGTATTTTATTTGGAAGTAATCCAAAAGCATTCAGATTCCTTACATTATTTTTGTAATCCAATGGATTATATTACCGATTACAAAAATGGTAGTGTAGTCTGTAGTAGCCTAATGATTAGACATTTCAAAGCAATCTGACCCAGCACTGTTCAATATCAGTGAGTTGAAGTAGACTATTTTAATATGGAGAAACAGGTCAAGTATTTCTGCCAACTGTTGTTCATAAAGATATTTGATTGAAGTGATGTTGTTGAAGCTATTTGGCTTTATAGGCCTACACTTTTTTTTTAAATTATGATCAATTATTGTTAGGCTACTCAATTGGTCAGCAATGAAAACACTATTCTGTGAACGAATCTGCTTCCCTGGTCAACTTTGATAATGTCAACCCAAATCCTATTTCTTGTTATTCTTATTGTTGATGAAGCAATGTCACCATTAGGCCTATTGCCTGCATGCTCTTAACCTTTTTCATAAGGTTTTGAAAGCTGCTGATAAATCATCATGACATGGAAGTTTATCTCATTAGGTTGAATGTCTATTCTCCTGTCTGCTACATGCTTTACATACTCTTTGACTGTGCTTCGTAAGTATGGAGTGGGAAATTATTTAATTGGCTGCTGCGGAAAAATCCATGGGTGCGTTTGTCTATCTTCAGGTTTAGGTTACAGCGGCTGATTTTATTTACAGCTACCTGAAGACGAACACATCTATTGGACGATCTTGTCCAGGGGGAAGTCCCGTCCTCCTGTCTGTCTATGGGCTATGCACTCTGATGCCCGAGTCTTTCCCGTTTTAATTTATAGGCATGCACACCTAGGATGTTGGAAACCCATGAAAATGGAGTGCGGTAAAATTTAAATTTTTTAGAAGATATGTGATGTGACATGAAGATCTCTATGAGAGCGATAAAATGATGTGACCTATTTCCTGACACGTTTGACACGCTGAAATATTGCCATGTGAAAACTGTTGTTGAATAGAGAAGTAGGACTTTTACTATGAAAAACCAACTGCTGTGAAAAATATTCCATAACCATAGGTTCTTAATAGCATATGTGGTGTGTTTCTACATTTTTGTGTTAGCGTGTTATTACAAGTATTAAAAATATGGGCTGTTATACAAAGAGCTCCAAAAGAGGGTTAGAATGGTGTGATTTATTGAGCAACAAGTGCGCCACAGCCTGAAATATTGTCAATGGTTGTATAGCGATGTAGGACTTTTATTTTGAAAAAAATAACTGCTGTGAAAGGTAGTCCATACCAATAGATTCTTTATAATGTTTGCGGTGTGCTTCTACTGTTTTGTGTTAGCAAGTTATCACAAGTGAAATGTTACAAGTGGCCCCCAAACACAAAATTAAGTCTTATTTCCAAAAAAATATGGGCTAATATGGGTAATATGAAGAGCTGCAGAAGAGGGTTCGAATGGTGTGCATTATTTGGCCACAAGTGCACCGCAGCCTGAAATATTGCAATGGGAATATTGTGTGCATTGTTGAATACAGAAGGAGGACTATTATTTTGAAAAACCAACTGCTGTGAAAGGTAATCCAGAGCAATAGGTTGTGTATATAACGTTTGCGGCGTGCGTCTACTATTTTGCGTTAGCATGTTATTACAAGTGAAATATTGTGGCTTCAAAATACCAAATGAGGTCTTCTTTTCACCAAATGTGGGCTGGAGACCTCTGTAAACGGGATTTAATTGTGTGATTTATAAGCCTAGAATCTTAGATGTTTGCGACACACGATTAACAAGCGTTGTAACAGTAGCTAAATCAACTCAGTCGAATGTCTGCCAAACATCCAAAATCATTCTAATTTTACTGCACTTGAAAAAGGTTCAATGAACGTTCAAACATCATTCACAAATAACAGACTTTACCTTTTCCTGTAGTAACATCAAACACTACTCCGTTTATCGCCATATAAATTGGCTGTCCATCCTGTGAAGAAAATGCAACGGCAATGAATGACAGTAGGCTAATTCGTATTTGAAATGTAGCCAAAGTTTCCTGATGTCCTACCTGACTTCCATTGTAATTCTCCAACTCTTCTTCGGTGATCAGCCGCACGGGCCTCGAGAGTGTTTCTTTTTTCAATGTCGTGTCACTCGCTAAACAAACAAGTGATACTGTTGAAATCAAGATATATGTGGTTGTGCCCTGCATTTCTGCTCAACGAAAAGAATCATCCAAACTTGACTGTAAACTCGACGGATTTCCTGAGTCCTAATCTCCAAACTCTCACTAGCGCCACTGGCTGATTTGCGGTGATTGATAGAACGACCACAACCGAAAGTCTACTGCTCAGCGATTCATGGGATCTGGAACATTTGAGGGACTTGTGCCAATATGAGTCTAATTGCTTTAGAGATAACATTTGTCATTCTTTGACTCAATTATACGTAGGCTACTTTGGGAACAATAATGTCTGTGGTTGACTTGCATTTGAGTCCCCCCACTCATCTGCTACGGGATATTCACCCTAAACAGAATGATGAGCCTGATAAAAGATTTAGGCCACCAATAGAACACAACCACGGGAATGGCAACCAAAACAGATTTATGACCAGACACCATAGACAGTAAAAGAAACAGACCAGCCAGACAGCCAACCCCCATGTTGCATCCAGTTCCTCATGTGATGTCACATTTCATTCCACAGGAACCAGGATCCTCATGAACTGGCTGGATCGGCTTGTACTTACCTGACTTGCATGAAAGTTATAACTTTTGGAAACTGGCACCACAGTACAGTACCATTGTCAATACAAAATGAGTACTTTATCATGTAGTGTTTTATAGTTGTCAGCCTAACACGGAGACTCCAGAAGGATTAAGTCTAGTACAATGCTCAGAAGAGAGGCATCTCGGTCTTACCAAGAGGTAGGCTAAGTTTACGAATGTTCGTCTTTGTTCTAATTACATCTACACCAGTTCAAACAATTAATATTATGATTTCGTCAAAAATGACTTGTCTAAGTAGGAAGGCAGTGAAACATGGCTTAAATTCAATTAATTTTAGGCAAAGGAAGGAACACGAAGATCAGTCAGGTGATGCAGCAGCTGACACAACCCAGCCTACCTTGTAGCAGGTTCCTAGCCTACAGTATAGGCTACTTTTAGGGCATTGTTGATTTTTGTTGACACACAGTTACCTTTTCAACGTTCGTGGCAAACATCTTAGCTTCTCTACACATATAATAATACATAGTGTATTTCAGTTAAGCATGTAGTGTTGAACATTATTATAACATAATGACATTACATTTTGAAATGATTAATGCTGCCCACTGAGCTATATCTGCCCTTACAAATAATAACCTCACTTTTTCAAAGTACAGTGAAGTACAATAATATTTTCATTTCTGCAGTAAAGTACAGTACTATGAAGTGCAATGCATTTTTTCATGTGCAAAATATTGCATTTCATGCATCAGATCTGCAAATAATTCCTCCAAAACTGCAGTTTTGACACTTGAAGTAGTGCAGTTATTTTTTGTAAGGGTGCTATTTTGTATCATGACATTAGGAAAACATGTTCTTTTTCAAAGTTCAGTGATGATAATGGTGAAGAGCCCTCAGAAGCTTATCAGAGTTATGCAGAAGACAATGAGGCATCTAAGGCCAACGGATCTGCTCTGCCTGGTTAGTAGGCTTTATCTACTATTAAAATGCCAGTTTTGCTTGATGTTTTTATGATGGAATTTTCTATGTGTGCATTCACATCAATCAATTGAAGTAGATTTTCCCCCCTTTTTTGCAGGTGATGATCCCACAGAGATCAACCCCTTGTTGGGATTTAACAAGACTTGTCTGAAAAGTTTCTTTTCAGTTATTCTCATCCTTATATACCTCTCTTTGACAGCGGGGGCAGGGTTTTTAGCCTATCAAACTATTTCTGATTTCCTGGAGAAACTCAACCACCCTGTTATGTCAGTCAGATACAAAGAAGTAGATGCATTTGAACCCCCAGGTGAGTCAAGTTTTCTATTCATAACTTTTACATTTCATTATTAAATCAGAAAAGCATTAACAGGTAAGATATTTTATTATGCTTATGACGTTTTACATATGTTTATATGCTTTTTTTACCCATGTGGCCATGAATATGTGGCTGCTGATATTTTTTATCATTACATATGCAACACCTAGGGTTCTCACAAAAACTAAAAAAAAAAAAACTTAGTCCACATTACTCCAATTCTTAAGTCCCTGCACTGGCTTCCAGTAAGTCACAGAATAGACTTTAAAGCACTACTGCTTGTTTATAAATCACTAAATGGAGCAGGATAATTACCTTTCAGACATGTTTCAGCAGTACACACCCTCCAGACCTCTCAGGTCTCAGGAGAAAAACTTGTTAGTACCTGCTGTTAGAACTAAACATGGTGAAGCAGCTTTTAGCTGCTATGCGGCTCAGCTCTGGAACCAACTTTCGGATCACATTAAAAAGGCCCCAACTGTTCTCAGATGCTATTTGCTAACTGCACTGAGTTACAAATTCTGAATCCGCCTGGAAAATTATGTCTTTTATTTTGTCTTTTTAATTATTCTTTATTTTTAAATTATTTTACCGTGTGCGTTTTATGGTTTTTATATGTATTATTATGATCTTTACCTTTTAAACTATTCTTTCACTATTGCCCTTTTATGTTTTTATTTGTTATTAATGTTTGCTTTTGTTTATGTAAAGCGCATTGAATGACCTCTGTGTATGAAATGCGCTATATAAATAAACTTGGCTTGACTCGACTATATGGCTTTGGTTTGTACACTAACAATGTGCTGTCATTAGGTATTGCTCTCTATCCTGGAACGGCCAAATTAGTGAGCTGCGAGCATCGCTACCATGACCACATTCCCCCACGGCTAACTGTTGGGGAATTTGAAGAGGGCGACTGTGCAATGGAAGAGGTCAACTACACAGATCCTTACTCCAATGACACAAAGGTGAGAACTGTTGTCATGCTTTTCAAAATTCTCCAGTGGAGAGGACAGACTGACTGTGAGTTGTGCTTGTGATGTGTTTACTACAGAAACAAGCCTTGGTGGTCCAAGGTCCAACTGATGTCCTGAACCGGGAACTGATATTTCTGCAGTTCAGTCAGAATGGAACTGAGGAGGATTTTAGTGCCATCAGTTACATGCTGTTTGCCAAATACAGTGATATGTCCAGAAGGTACATAATACATTATTTTTGTTGTAATTCAAATATGTAATGCTGTTGGGATATTAGTACAATACATATATTTAGATTTTAGTGTGTGTTTGTTCCAGCATTGACAAGGAAGAGTTTATGAGAGAATGTGAAAGAAACTACTCCATGTGGACCTTCTCTGGAGGATTTAGGACCTGGGTTAAAATGTCTTTAGTCAAGACATCAGGCAGGAGAAATGAATCTGTGGAATTTCGCCAAGAGGTAATGTCCTGTCAATATTCCCTAGAGTTCCCCAAAATAGTGCTATATTCTTAACTGTTTTTTTTTTTCAGTCCAGCGTTGTGAAGTACAATGACAGACGACCAGTTTCAGAACAAACAAATTAACCTTTTTTTTTCAGTCCAGCGTTGTGAAGTACAATGACAGACGACCAGTTTCAGAACAAACAAATGAACTTTTCTTTGTCGTGTTCCAGTGGCGGGATCCATTTATACAAGAAGTGAAAGATGTAAGTAAATTTGTAACTGATATGCTTTGATTTTAGACAACTTTTTAACCACTTTTTTTTTTTTTTTTTAATTTATTAAAACAACACCTTTTTCTGCAGATAGTCACAGCAAACCCTTGGAATTCGTTTGCCATTCTTTGTGGAGTCTTCATGGCTCTTTTTAAAGCTGCTAACTTTGCAAAACTCACAATCCGTTGGATTAGGAAAATTCACAGAAGACACCAAAAGAGCAAGAGGAATAGGGAGCTCAACCAAATTAGCTGATATCTATTCGTATCTGATTGTATTACCACATTGTGTACACACTTAGGACTCAAGTCATCGATCAGTCATGATTATGCCTATTTAGTGTGAATATTAATGAATGAGCCTTGAACCTTGAGCCTTGGATCTTGCATTTCAAACCCAGTTTGGCATTTCCACAGATGATGTTATGCATTTTTGGAAAATTTCATATTTATTTCACTAAATTACCTCACTGCCAAAGACATGATAGTTAATACTTTAGTCCTGCTGACACAAAAAGTAAAAAGAAATATCATTGTTCTTGCATAGAAGTATTCATTAAAAGGGACTACTGTCTGTTTTTGCAAAAAATAAATAATTCCTAATCTTTGCCTGTTACTAAATTTGCATTGAGTACCATTTTTCAGTTAGGTGAACATACTTGTTTACATCGGAAATGTGAGATGCAGAATGTGTCTGTATTGTAAATTGTGTATTGTATAGCAAAACTCCAATTATACAATTTTTACTCAATTACTATGGGGTAAATTTAACACATACTGCCAATATTCACAATTCAAAATTTGCCACAAAGCCAAATCTGACATTTATTACATTAGTAAATATAGCTAGCACCACAGTTATAACTGTTAGCGAGCCAATCATACTGTGTAGCCTGTTCAACAAAAAATATAAACAGTGGCATAATGAATTGCCTGTTGATGTGTCTGCAAAATAATCTGAGCTGAGAAAAAGTTTATTTAAGTGGCACTGTCATGAGTTATTAAACCCCCATTTTGGACAAAAGTGGGCACTGTCAGTTCTGTAATATTGTATTGATGGTGTGTAATTTAATGGGTGCACCCATTGTGCATGTATCAACGTAAATAATCTCTTCCACTGATAATGTCTGCCCTGCAATGACCACTTTCCATCAGAGCCCCTGTCAAATATGCAATGCGTCTACCCTCCCCATCTATTATGTCTATATGACCCTCCCTACCTATGATCCATGCCACTGGAATCCCCTGAAACACCGGAAGTGAGGAACACGCGAGGTAACTGCAGATTCGACACCAATCGCTTGTGTACATAGCAAGTCAGACCCCCTTTATAGTTATAAGTGTACTTCGCTATGAGAGGAATACTTTGGAGAAAATTGATAGACTTATGCAGTTGCACTGAGGTATGTCCTGATGCTGCTTGTTTTTCCAAATAAGTTTGATAAAGTGAAAGATTGTAGTGTTATGAATGTTTATGTGTCCTGCTCTGCTAGCCAGCTAACATAGACGTTAAAGTAAATTGCATGTAATAATAATAGGTTGTCTATTACATTTTATTGACAATGGTTTTAATTTTGTAATAAATACATTTATTTACTTTCCATTTACCAAGTTAAAGTGTACAAATGAAATCACCTGCCTGGTGTTTTCAACATGATGCTGGTGCATAACGTGTAACGTTACGTTGTTAACGTTAGCAATAGCTACCTTACAGCCAACGATACAAACGATAGATTAACGCACACCTTTCTTCGCAGCTGTAAACATTTTATTCGAACAAGTTAGTTTGTAGCACGAGGAAGTTTACCGCATTGCTGGATGTAATATACATGAAATAAATGAATCCATACTTTTTGCGGTGAAGTTGGTCTGGATCTATTAGCCTAACCTAGCCAGGGTAAGAGCTAACGTATATTTTATGTATTAACATACATTATTTTGGTAAGTCGTGCACAACTTGGCGCAACTGAAAGTTTGCATGCAGCATTTGCAGTGCGTCGTCGTAAAACATTAACTTAGTCAAACGATTGAACACTGCCCTGTACGTTGTGAGGCAACTTTCGCTAGCCAACAGTTAGCTAGTTGGCTAACATTGTTACGCAAATAGGGAATGATAGGGAATGCACTGCGTTTAGTAAACTGATATTCATTGCAGTAAAGCTTTGCATTGCTTATAAAGATCTGTGCTTGGGTTTTTGGTATTTAAATGCCTTACACTGTCGCCATTTGCAGCTCGGTTGTGTGTTTGAAAACAAAATACATTTGCTCAGAGCTACATTTTCCTTCCTCCATTTCAATGGATTAAGACACCGTTGCCCTCCTCAAATTCAAAGCATTTCATCTGCCATCCTCACAGCTCGCAGAATAAACAAACAGGTTGCAGGGAAATGGAGTTTATTATGCTGCTGGTGTAAACTACTTGGACGAATTATTGAATGTAACCCTCCTGTCACTGCACAGCACTGTACCATTTGTGGGTCAGCTGAGGAGTATTTCCTTTCATAGTATGTCAGTGGGCAGCAAGACTACATACCAGCCGTTCCCTTTGGTGTGGGAAGGGTGTTAGGCTGCAGGATCTCCTCTCATAATCCAAAAGAGCCATAAATAACTGCCATTGTCGTTGCTGGGTAAGGGGGCCGACATACCATTTAATTTATGATGGAATACCAACGTTTTGAAGATGGACATGTATGAGAACACACGTCTCCAAGTTCATTACATCAACGTTGCCCAATAATATGTTTTTACAATATCTACAATACAACAATATCTAGGCTATATCACCGCAAATTGTAGCCGACCAATTTTCTTGATTTTTCATTTGTAGGTCAAATTCCTGTCTGTTGCAAACAGCAATACAGTACCCTCCAGAATTATTGGCACCTCTGCACTGATCTAAACTCCATAGAAAAACAGTGGGATGAGTCAAAGAGGAGAATGCACAAGTGTGGACCTAGGAATCTGGACGATCTGGGGGAGATTTTGTAAAGACGAATGGTCTTAAATCCCTTGTTTTGTATTCTCCAACTTTATAGGGTGTCATAGGAGAATATTACAAGCTGTTTTATTGGCAAAGGGAGGCTTAAGAAGGTATTACAAGCAGGGGTGCCAATAATTGTGAGTGACGTTTTTTTGTTAAAATATGGATTTCTATTGAGATTTTCCTTTTTCTCAAAATAAATTTGCTTCCCTTCAAGGTTGGACTTTTCCTATTTTTTTCATTGTGAGATTACAATAAATCACCAACAGATTATTTTTTATACCGGTTTTAGTCAACTTTAGCAGAGGTGCCAATAATTCTGGAGGGTACTCTATCTCTCCCCTTTTTTACCATGTAGGGTAAAGTTATTACTGTACATGACCTGCTCTCCTTTTGATGTTCTATATAAAACACATGTGACCTCTGGTGATAACTTTCCAGCACTGGTGTTGAACTTGTTCAGACACAACACTGCAACGGCAAAGGCCACCTCTTGGCCAGGGTGCTGCACTATCAGCAGCCCTGAATTAGCCCACTGTCCAGAAAGAACTCTCCACTGGGATGCCAGACTTGTTATTTGAAAGGTGGGGGATGGGGTCACGTCCAAGCCCTACTAATGGAGATTGCAGTCTCATATAGGCCTACATGCCCTTTTCAACTTACCTTAGGCCTTTGGTAAACCTGTTGTGAACCAGTGTAATCTTATGTACGTTATGCGTACATGACATGAACACAACACTTATTTATCCCCTTGGCCTCTTGCTTTCTCCTTTCTGGCCCTCTGTCCAGGTTTCTTTTTATTAGGTATGGCCTGACTCAAGACCTGCCCACCATGGGGAAAGAGAAGAAGTGCATTCTGTGTGAGATTGTTTACAGCTCCAAGCAGGTAACCCAAGACAAACCCAATTGGGATTTTATTGAAAGCTTTGTTGAACCTGTCCCTACCCTAAGAGCAGAGAGCTCTGAACACAATATCATAGTCTTTTGTTGTTGTTGTTATTACTGTTGTTATAGGTTTCAAGATTAGTCTTCAGCAGGTTTTCCTAGTTGATCTGATGTCTCAGAGCATCATGACCAATGAAGTTCCTCAAATGTTCCACATTTTGTTTCTTTAAAAAGCTCTCCTAGATACATTCATACTAGAAGACGAGACTTTCCAACTGCACATAATGAGCATAACATTAGATTTGCTTCCTTAAATGTGTCCTTGTGTGTCCTTAGGAGATGGATGAGCATATGAGGAGTATGTTGCACCACAGAGAGCTGGAAAACCTTAAGGGCCGGTGAGTTTTCCCTCTGCAAACATTTTGCAACAAACCAGCCAGACAGGCACATTAGGCCTCTTTTGAATAGCAGTAACACCTTTAGTTTTCTCCCACCACCGGATGTACTCAACAGGTTTCACAGCCCACCAATCTCTGAATCGTTTATAAATCCGTTAATTTTCTGAGTGAAGTTCAGGGAGAAGCAAGGTCATTTGCAGCTGTGTGGTTGTAATTCAGTTGTATTGTCTTGTGCTCTGTGGAACTTCATATGAAACCGTATGGAGCACGTGTCCTGTTAGACACGTGCCCCTTCGGTTATTCTGGAAAGAAGCTGGGGCAGCTGTCTGTGCCCAGGCTTATATATAGGCACTATACCGTTGGAACAACAGCCGACCCATACTCATGACAACTGGCTGGCAATCTCAAATGTCTGTTAGAGAGTTCTCTATATTTGAATGAGTGCATAATTCTTTTTTTTTGACATTGCTATATATTTTCTATTATACACAGCTCTGGAAAAAATGAAGAGACCACTGCACATTTTTCTGATGTCATCCTACGGTTGCTGAGTGACATTCGAATGAGTTGACAGCCATAATCAAATTTGCAGTGTTCTCTTAATTTTTGAATATGACCGACAACCGTAGGATGAGATCAGAAAAAATTGCTGTGAAAAAAAGAAAAATGTGCAGTGGTCTCTTCCTTTTCAGAGCTGTATATATTTCTAAAGTTTTAAAACTAGATTGAGTAGACCATTACCCCACTCAAGAAAGCAAACGCTGCAGAATAGACAGTCCACCAGGCAGGACCTGAAATGGGCCCGATGCCATGACACACTTTTCGGAGAGCCGCACTGCCAAATACCAGCATTCTCTCATCACTGCACCAGAGTGGCATTCTGGAGGGGAACTTGAGCAGGGATGGGTTTAGAGGGGGTGTTGGTGTTGGTGCAGCTGCAGCAAGCTCAGATTGCAGCTAATGCCTGATTGGCTGCTTGTTCCCAACGCTCTCTGAAGGGAGATGTAGGGAAATGAGGGGGAGAGAGAGAGAGAGAAAGAGGAAGGCAGAGAGAGAGGGAGAGAGTGCAAGGGAGGGGCAGCTGAGGGGAAAGCAGAGCGAGAGATGAGATACTAGCAGCCGCTGTCCTAAAGCAGCTGTCAGAGCCAGGCGGACACCACCATGACAGCGTGCTAGAGCTCTGGCCCCTGGCTGCCACAGAGAAGCCTGGGCACCACTCCTCTCCGCTCTGCTCCGCACTGCCAGGCTCAAAGAAGGTGCCGCAGTCTTCGCTCCACACCCAACATGGGCCAGGCATGAAGGTTGCCTTGGCTTGTTGGCATCACCCCGACACTCCGGAAAGAAAGAACGGCGCCTAGGGCCTCGTTAGATCAGGAAGACCCAGCTTTATTTTTTGTATCTTTATGTTTTTTGAAGAGTTTTGACTTTTTTTTTTACTTTTTCAGTTTGAAAATAAGTGTGTTTTTGCCTCCTGATCTCATTCAAGGAAGATTTTTGTTTGGGGTTTCTTTGTTTTTTTCTTGGAAATTGTCAAGTGTTGACAGTCTTTTTATTTTGTCTATTTGAATCTCTCAACCCTTTTTCTTTGTCACTTTTCCAAGCTATTTTTTGTCTTGGCTATTTGATGAGCCAATATCAGTCTAACCCTACCTGAGAGAAGCACCACCTGACCATGCCAGAGGCTTCTATTGATCGCCCGCTGTCCCCCTCCGTCCCTAGGGACTGTGGCCATGAGTGCCGGGTGTGTGGGGTGAAAGTGGCGGGCCTGACCAACTACGCTGACCACATCTCAAGCCCCATCCACAAGCAACGAGTGGAGGCTCATGAGCAGCAGACCAGAGGCAGTGACCAGGAGGAGGAGTACTTCGATAAGGAGTTGGTGCAGCTCATCGAGAAACGCAAGGAGCTTATAAGGTACAGTTCAAGTCTGACTCAGTCTTCAGGTCTCTCAGGGTTTTTTTTTATTGTAAAATGCATGGTTTATGTCATGTTTTATTTTCTAATCTATTGATAATCTATTGTTAATTTACTGATTACTGTGTAGTTTCTGCCCTTATTTTCTGTACCAAGAAAATAACCCTAAGAGAGCAACATTTTGTATCTATTTAGAACCAAAGTGTACCTTTTGCACACCTGTAAACGAAGAGTTAACTGAGCTGCGGCTGATACTGTGCTTGTGGCTGCGCTGGAAGTTCCGGCATGCGTCATGGTGTGCCCTATTCTAAATTAGACCGAGCTTGAAAACAGGGCCGCTGCTGGAGTTGGATGTCAGGTGGTGAGAGACCTAGCCTAAAACAGCCATGACCACTCGCGCTCTCACAGCCTTTCTAAACATATCAGCTCACCTTGGCATGGGAACTGGGCACTGTCCACTACAGAGCAAAGAGTTCACACATTTGAATTGTTTCAAGAGACATTAGTTCAGTTAGGAAAACAATTGTGTATGTGTGACCGAATGGAAATACTATTGAGGAAATGGAAGCCACAGCTTCTCTAAAGTGTTACGTAGTGCAAATCGTTGAATTTGATGTGGGGCTGTTTTTCACTGAATATCCTGAATAACACTCCTTGCTAAATAGTAAAGGGTGCTAGTAAAATACCTTTATTCTTGTCTGTAACTTTATGTGGAGGGGGAACCACAGTTCCACCAATCCAGTGATTCATTGTTGACATTTGGAAGTGAATTTCCAGCTCATTTCATACTGTCTTTACTACTGTAATAAGATTTACATGAATGTTACATTTGGCAGAGAAAGTTGTTTGACATCCTGTGGTAGTGGGGGAGGGTCGTGGTATGGTATGGGGTGGTGTGACTGTCACAGACAGGAGTTTGGGGTGCAGCTGCTGTCTTGTCACATGCCAAAGCCTATCCTTCTCTGCCCTGACTGCCTCATGAGGTCAGACCCCTCTGGCACGTGATTCACTTTCTCCTGACGCATGGCACTGCAGTATCACTCCTCCCTTTGGCTGTGTTCCTAACAAAATGCCTTTCACTGTTGGAAAGGGTTTGTTTGAGTTATGGCCTGTGTCTGTCTTTGTCTAGTTATGTCTGGGTGCCTAGATAGTACCCATGTTTAGCTTTTTTTTTTTATTATTATTTTTTTTTTAACTCAGGCTTCAAGAAGCTGCAGCCAAAAAGGAGCGTGAGGAAGAGGAACGGCGGAAGCAGCAGGAGCAAAAGCTGCGCCGGGGCTCAAAGCCATGGCATCGCCAGAACAGGGCGTCGTGGGACTGGAACTTCTCTGACGTACCGCCGCCCCCTAGGGGCTGGTGGGGGGACATGTCAAGTTGGCAGAAGGCATGGGGAGGTGGCAATTGTGACCGGGGCAACTGGCAACACCCCCAAAGCAGGCAAAATAAAAGTGCAACATGGCATGCAGAAGTGCCACCTAACTTCCAGCAGTGGGACCCAGCAGCTTACTCTGGGCAAGCCAGTGGCCATGGTAGTGGCAAACCGAATGACTACAGGGGAAATGCTGAGCATATCTGGGGTAAGAACTGGGGTGGCAAGGATGGAGGAAATGGTAGAGACAACCAGTATCAGTGGCGGCGATCTAAGGAGTCTGTCCAGGTGGGGCAACAGCAGCCTGAGTCCTCTAGGAATCCCACCAACAAACCCCTCAAAGCATTTAAGTCCATGCAGTCACTAGGGGGAGACAAAAACCCAAAGTATTCCCATGGGCAGGATGGCCCAAGGAAGGGCTACCAGAGCAGGGAAAGTTCTAGTGGAGAACAGGAACGAAACAAGGGGCCTGCACCTCAGAAGGTAGACAAGCAGTATCGCTGGGCGCCATACCCACCAGCCAAAGTCAATGACATACCACCTTTGATGGATGGCCAGAGTTCCTCCGTGGAGAATAGTCCAGGCCAGTGGCATTTGCGATCAGGACATCAATCTAGACAGCATCTGTCCTCAGATCATCACAAGATGGACCAAAGATATAGAAAGAATAGGCGGAGTTTTTGCAGCGTCACCAGTGAGAGCCCCAGTACCACGTCAACCAGCAGCGGTAAAAAGGCTGAAAGGCCAGCAGAGCACACAGACAAATCACCTCCACCCTCCTCCCCCAGGACCGACCTCAGTCGAGCGTCCAGTCAGGAACACCTTAGAACGTCCAGACTCCAGGAGTCCGGAGCCTCTAGACCCACATCTAGAAGCCCCTCTGCTGCAGAGCAAGAGCGTCTGCTCTCCGACATGCTGAGAAGAGCCAAAGAGACCCTTCTGGAGAAGAGGCCCGGCGGAGAACTCTGGGTTCGTCGAGAGCAGAGCAATGAGACGGCACTGCACATCCAGGAGCTTGAGGACTGCGTTCCGAGCAGCCCGAGGACAGCCGTCCAAGACCAGGCACAAGGTGCCGACGGTCAGGTTGAACTACCCAGCTATGATGAGGACTCTGCTGCTGATCGAACCCCACCTGGCACCAGGTACGCCTCAAGCCAGACCGAATGCCTGTCCCTGCAGTCTGTCCAAGTTAGTACGTCTACTGCTGACCGAGAGGAGGAGGAGGAGGAAGTAGTAGTGAAAGAGGAAGCGGAGGTAAGCATGATTACGACAGATCAGGCATCGCATGTGGGGGATGAGGGTTTTGGCTCTGACGGGAACACGCCGAGAGAGGACGCAAACGCCGAGACCAACCCTGATGGTTATGCCACAGTGCCCAGCCTGAGCAAGTTGGCGCTGCCTGCTTGCCTCAAGCGAGACCTGAACCGACACATCGGCACTAAAGGGAAGGCTGGTCCCGGGCATGAGCCCAATCTGAACATCGCACGGCGCATCCGCAACGTGAGTGGCACGCGCAAGAGCGAATCAGAGAAGGACTCCGGTTTGAAGCCCGGTCTGAAGCCCATCCTGAGAGAGCTCATCAGTTCCACAGGGGCCCGACGCAATGTCAACTGGGACCAGGTGTACCAGGAGGTCAGCAGGAAGAAGCAGGAGAAAGGCAAAGGTCTACCCAGGTACATCTGATGGTTTGCAGTATTTTGGGAAACCAGTGAAATACAAAGATTTGTAGATCTTTATTCAGATGCACAAAGTCAAACACTAATTGCAAGGTTAATGTGAGTCTTGTTACACTGTAGAGTACAGACAGTGCAGTCCATGTGGAGTATATCAGAGTGTTTGTTTGTTTGTTTATTTATATATTATCAGTAAACTGTTGATTGGATACACCGTTCAGGCATCTTGCATGTCCTTTGCCATTCCATATGTACATGTTGTTTATTGCCTGTGAAAACTCAACTGACTGCCACTTGTTGTGCCTGTTCAGGTTTGGCATCGAGATGGTGTCGAGCGAGCAGGAGAATGCCGCCCAGGCGGAGCGAGATGAGCCCCTTTGCGAAGGGTACCATTGGGATTCCCTGTTGTGCGGCACTGCGGCTCCACTTCCATCCCGCAAACGCAGCCTGTCTGAAAGCAGCATCGCCCCTGATCGCACCGCCACCACCCTGTCACTCTTTTCCACGCCCAGCGATGTCCAAGACCCCAGACCCAGGTGCAGCCAGTCTGACCCAAGACCCAAAGAAATCCCAGAACAGGACTTCGCCGAACTGCCCCAGGGTCCGGCCCCGGTGGAGGTCGTGGCCCAGGCGCCTGAGTCTGTGGAGGGAGACAGCAGCTGCCTGTCCGGAGCGGAGATGAACGAGAGTCCCACTGGAGGGAAGAAGAGACGAGCCGTAGGGGTAAGTAGAAGCAGGGTTGCCACGGGTTTGTGTTAATGATTGAAAGGCTTGATGTTTTTTTTTTTTTTTAACATTGCCACTCTTCCGGTCCTGACAGGAGGTTCCTGCTGTAGAAATGGCATGTGCTGAGAGAAACAATAAGAGAAGGAAACTCAAAGGAAAGAAAGGTATGTTGCTATTATCATTTTATGAAGTCATTAGGAACTCACTATACTGAAATATGGACAGCTTTATTCCAGGAAATAGTCCATTTGTTTTTGTGGCAAACTTTCTACTGACCCTGGACCATTTCATTTGAAGCACACTGCTTCTCTGTGGACAATAGTAGAACCTCTGTCCTTACTGCTATTCCTTATCTTTGCGTGTCTCTGCAGACCGTTGTCATGTGGACCAGTTACTGGCTGTCTCTCTGAGAGAGGAGGAGTTGAACGGCTCTCTGCAGGCAGTGGACCAAAGTCTGATCCAGGCTCGTGCTGCCCTGCAGGCTGCATACATGGAGGTCCAGCGCCTCCTAGTGGTCAAACAGCAGGTAGGATTATCCAACTGCAGGCAATGGGAAAAGTCTTAAATATAAAGCTAATTTAATAACGAGGCAAGATCCTAATCTCAAACATCGGTGGATCAGCTCAATGCTTCTATACTTCATTCCACTTGATCTCTTTAGTTCATGCACGAGTCACTTTGCTGATTTGACAGACTTTGCTGTTTGGCCCTCATTCAAATTAGCATCCATTATCTTTGTAGTCACTTTATGTGTCTTTTAAGAGTGCTCTGTCTTAAGACTGTGATATTATTTTCAGGTTACAATGGAGATGAGCACATTGAGAACTAGACGCATTGAAATCCTGAAAGGGATGCAAGGTAAATCTGATAATGGACATGTTCTGTTTTCTAATAACATTTACCAGGATATAGTGGTATAACAAAAATGCATACACTCTTATAGACGACATGCAGCATTCAAGTTCGCCGAGAGGAGCAAGCATGGACGAGGACTCTGGGAAAGTGCCGACAGCGGCCATCTCCACGGCAGCCTCCTCCGCCTCCTCTCTGTTCTCCCCCTTGCCTGAAACGGTTGCCTTTGGCCAGAGCCAGCCTGTGTGCCCGAAGCGTGCGGCCCCCCCCTCGCCCCTCTCCCCTGCCCAGCCCACCCCCACCACCACCAACCAGCCCATAGTGATCAAGCTGGAGCCACTGTCCCCTAACAACCATGCTGAAGAGCCCGCGGCGGCCCGGAGCCCGGTACCCAACCTCCACAGCACCACGCCGGAGCTGCCCAACTACACCGCACCGCCGCACTCCGGTAGGGCCCTCCTCGCTTTCACAACAAACAAACAAACAAACAAGCAAACAAACAAACATTTCAAATTTCAAATCAAATCCAGAAGAAATAAAGAAGTAGAACTGAAGTGACATAATGATGGTTTAACTTGAGGTGTAGATGTCTTAGAACAGAGGGCACTCAAACTTTAAGCATGGTTGAATGTGCCTAAAAGTTCTGTGTTTGTATTCCTCAACAGGGCTAGACCTTGAGTCCACATCAGTCCAGATGGTGGAGCTTCGTCAGTCTAGCACTGACCTCAGTGCTGCCCTGTCCAGCTGCGCTCCGATGCCCGAGACGTCCGCCGCCTCCAGCCGCAGGAGCTCACGCATTCTGGAGACCGCCCCGCCTGCGTCCGGCCTCCTGCCCCTCTCCCCTCCACTGTCCCAGCCTGAGCAGGCCAAGGGTGTGAAGAAAGTGCGCAAGCTGAAGAAGAAGCGCATGCTGCGCCAGGCCCAGGGCGCCAGCGCACCCGCCGACCCCAGCGACTCGGAGACCGAGGGCGAGTCGGTGGCGTCCAGGACGCGCATGCGCAAGCTGCGGCCCCGGCGGAGGCCCAGCGGCTCCCTGGTCAGCACCTCCACGCCGCCCTGCACCGACAAGCCGCAGGAAGAGGAGGAGGAGGAGGAGGAGAATAAGAACACGAAGGGCAACGATGACAGCGCGGTCAAAGAGGAGTCGGCTCAGGGCTTCACAACAGTGGAGACTTCTCCACCTCCTCCTCCTCCACCCATGCAGCTGAAGCTGCGCCTCTCCGACTCCTCCGACCTGGAGATGGTGGAGCTGCGTCAGGGGAGAGCCAGCGAGGTGATCAGCATCGACATGTCCGACCAAGAGGACGTGAAGATGGAAGAAGAGGAGACGACGGCCACGGTTACGCCTCTGGCCGACACGGTGGCGCCCGAAGTGTGCATGAAGGAGGAGATGCCAAAGGTGGCCTGTAATGAAGTGACCTCCACTAGCGAAATGCCAAAAGCCAGCATCACCATCAAGACTGACGTGTAAGGGTCACAGGGATTGGGTTGAGTGTGGTGTGCAAAAGTTGCCAGTGGGAGAAGACTGTGTGGTGCTGCTATTAAAAAACGTGTCATGTAATCTCTGAATGAGCTTGAGTCACCTGAGCTTGTTAGCCTTGGGTAGTATTTCATTTTTGAAATTTGAGGCGGAGGGACAGCTGACTGCAGTAAATGAGAGAGTTAAGAATGCTGGTCATGTGCTTGCACTTAGGGCTCTTATGTGGGATCAGGTTACAGACCGTTTTAGAGCAGGATGCTGATTGGAAGATGAATGTGTTTGTGACTGCAGCGCACCACTGACACACTTTTCATATTTTTTGTTGCAGAAAATATTCAACCGTCTTGGCTGGGAAGCTGCGCAAAAGCTCAGCAGGTAGGTCTCAGCAGGAAGTTAATACTCCTGCATTGCATGAATGCTGACCTTAACATCGACCTTAATCATGACCAGTCTTACACCTCAAACTGATGGACGGTGGGAAGGATAACTGGCTCTCCTCTCCTCTAACTCGACGAGGCAGTGAGGGTCCAAGCAACAGAAATAGAATCATTACGCTTTGAATAGGCCAAAATAGTCATCATATCCCAGGATGACTTTATAAGGGCAAATGTATTCTTAGAGCTGATAAATGACTTAATGAGCAGCATCTGACAGCAGTTTCTTAGAGTGGACAGTGTGAATTAAATGTGAGACACTTTCCATAACCATAATTAAAATATACACTGTATTGACAAAGGTATTGGCATGCCTGTAATTATATCTACAGGAACGTCAATGGCATCCCATTCTAAATGCATAGGAATTAGGCATTCATTTTACAGCTTGTAACAGTTTCCAGTCTTTAGGGAAGGATTTTACAGAGTGTCTGGATTCATTTAGAAGAGTATTGGTGAGGTCACCGCACCGGTGTTGGAAAGTTTGGCTCACAATGTCTGTTCTAGTTTACCCCATAGGTGTTTGATGATGTAGAGATTATGCACAATATGCTGAGGAGAGATGGTGATCTACGATATGATATAAAAAATCTTCCAGTATAATATGATATTGTAATCATGTGACGTAGTCTGGCGCAGCCCTTCCTCACACACCGTGTTTTGACTGTGCTCTGCAGATGTTGATGGGGGAGAGGAGCAGCGTCCAGAGCCCACCGAGGGCCCATTTGAGGGCCACCAGGAGGCTGTGCACGACATGCAGATCCACGAGGGCCTGCTGTACACCTGCTCCGGCGACAGAACCATCCGGGCCTTCTGCCTCAGCGTGAGTTCCGCTGTCCTCTTTCGTCACTCCCACAGGCCGTTCATCGTCTCACCTTCGCCTTGCTAACTTCCGTGCTAGTTTTTGTGAGCCGATACAGTTATCAATGGAGACGCCCAACACAAGCCCTACAGAGCGCACGGTCAGAGAAATGGTACCATTCACGGCGGTTTCTGTTATAAATAAATGTGGTCTGTGTCCTGCAGACTCGTCAGTGCGTCACTGTGTTTGATGGCCACAGCTCCAAGGTGAACTGCATCCTGCTGTCGTCGGGACCTGGTCTGGCCCCACGCCTGTACTCCGGCTCCAGCGACCAGACTGTTCGCTGCTACAGCCTCAGGGTAAGGCTCCCACCTGCACCGCTATGTCATTCCTCTTTAAATCCTTAAAAAAATCTGTCTACTTGTCCTTCTACTTGTATTATGTACTTACCTTATCTGTAAAGCACTTTGAGTCAAACTTCTGTTGTTGTTCTTTAAAAAGTACTTTATAAATAAAGTGACTTGAATTGATTTGACACTTTCTGCCAAAAGGCCTCCCCAGCCCTGTAGACTCCTTCTTGCCTTGTCCACTTTATATATTCCTCATCCTCCATTTCAATTTGATAGTAAATAAACTTGTAATAGGCGAATCACACACCTAGCATAGCTATACAGCATAAGACTATAGCAAGTCGCTACTGAGAAAACCAGCCATGCAACGGCTGCCTGATAAATCTCGAGAGAATCGTGAAACATTACCTTGTCAGTAGATATAGCTTTTTGGAGAGCTTTTGCCTGTTGTTAATCCTTCACCTCCACAACAAACGCATAAGTCACGAGAAGTTTGCTATTTACAACAGCAGAGTAAAATATAAATATATTGTGACTAGTGGGAGCTCTACAGTAACCAAAAATGACCTGCATGATGTACCTTTAAGGGTGACTTCCTCCACTGTCTGTGCCACTGTGCTTGTCAAAGTGCTGATGTTGTTCTTTGTTGTGTGTTAGACGCGTGAGTGTGTGGAGCAGCTCTCTCTGCCAGACCGAGTCCTCTGCCTGCACAGCCGCTGGAAGACGCTGTTCGTGGGCCTGGCCAATGGATCCGTGGTGACCTTCAGCCTCAAGGTCAGAGCCTGGCTCATCTCTGTTTAGAAATAGGTCAACACTGCTGCGATGGTGGGTGTCTTGGAGGCAAACTGGGTGTTACTGACCTCCTGTCTTGCCTCTCCCCTCAACAGACGAATCGGCAGCTGGAAGTGTTTGATTGCCATGGGCCCCGGGCAGTGAGTTGCCTGGCAACAGCGCAGGAGGGCGTGAGGCGGATTCTGCTGGTGGGTTCCTATGACAGCACCATCAGCGTCCGAGATGCTAAGAACGGACTGCTCCTTCGCACGTTGGAGGGACATTCCAAAACTGTGCTCTGCATGAAGGTGAGGAGTGAGTGTGTGTTGAATAGTGATGAAGTTTGTGTTAGCTCATGATTGTGTTGAATCTAATCTGTCTAAATGTCTCCATCAGGTGGTGAATGATCTGGTCTTCAGTGGTTCCAGTGACCAGTCTGTCCATGCACACAACATCCACGTATGTTTAATCATTCAGTCATGCAATGTGCTCACTACACAAAACAAAATGAAGGATCTTGTAAATGTAACTAAACATGTAAATGTAAGAATTACAGAGGGATCTAAACTAATTATCCATTCTGTATGCATGTATTCTGTTTGGTCTTTTTCCTGAACTTAACTTAACTTTTTTGTTTGATCCATTTTAAGCAAAAGCCCGTCACATCTCCTCTCATCTGTTTGTTCAGACAGGGGAGCTGGTGCGCATCTATAAAGGCCACAGCCATGCGGTCACTGTGGTGGCCATCCTTGGTAAAGTGATGGTGACGGCCTGCTTAGATAAGTTGGTGCGGGTCTACGAGCTTCAGGTGAGTCTCCCGTACTCGATCAGATTCTGTTATTCTAAAGGATGGTTGGACCGCTGCAGTGTTTAGTGTTGGGATGTATTCAGGCTTATAAAGTGTCTGGAGATATATATTTTTATGGAGGACCAACTCTACGGTATGTCTTATATTCCCTCTGTAATTCTGCAGTCTCATGATCGGCTGCAAGTATATGGTGGACACTCGGACATGGTTATGTGTATGGTCATACACAAAAGTATGGTGAGTCTGTTCATGTCATGTCAGAATTTTAAAAGATAATCTTGTTAGTAGTGCATGTTGGATTGTGACGTGTTGCTTCTGTGCTTTAGATCTACACAGGTTGTTATGACGGGAGTGTGCGAGCTGTGAAACTCAATCTGATCCAAAACTACCGCTGCTTGGTAAGACTGGGGATTGGGATGTAACTTTGTTTATGTGGCAAAGTACTGTCTAGTGTCTCATAGTTTCATGAAATAGAGCCATCAAGCTCCCCACTGAGGTAACCTGTTTTTGTGTGTGTTTGTGTATGGCGTGTGTGTGTGTGTGTGTTCTGCAGTGGCACGGCTGCTCTCTGATCTTTGGTGTGATGGAGCACCTCCAGCAGCACCTGCTCCAGGACCACGTATCGCCGGGCCTGCAGATGCTGAAGTGCCGCTGGAAAAACTGTGACGGCTTCTTCAGTGCTCGCAATGGCTCCAAGCAGGTACTAAACAAAAGCCCCACTGCCACTTTAACATGCATCAGACCACAGGCCCCTGCCTCTTTAACATGCCTCGTCTGTCTATATAGCATAGCAACTGTGCTAGTGTCTCTGATATATCTTGGTTTATACACAATGTCACAACCATTTTTTTTAAATGTGATATATCCTGCAAATGTAGTTTTCTTGTGAAAAGTCACTTAATATCTCTTGTTTGTTATATATGACAGTCTAGCATACAGTATGGTATATAATGATAGACTTACAGTAATAATATAATGTAAGTGTGAACTGAGGCCTGCTCTTGTTTCCCACCGTGTAGGGGCTTGAGAAGCACATGCATAAACATGCTGAGGAGGACAGCAAAATGGAGCCGTGAGGGGCCAACGTTGAGGTCCAGCCGGAGTAGCAGCGTCGCTGTTTACCCCCCCACACCCTCACGCTACGTTTCCCATATTGGGAAGATCCCAGAGCAAACTCCGTACTGGAACTCTTGCTCCTTCAACTTGTTTTTATGACATCAGACATTTAACAGTCTCCACTGAGAAGGGGAATTCAATGGTAGACCATGGCAAAACATAGATCGTAACAAGGGCAGCTGACCAAGAGAAATGTAGTTCACATCCATTTTTAGGCCTAATGAATAAGACTTCCTTGGATGATGCAGCTAGGGGGCAGATTTTTCTTTTTTAATCTTATGGAAAAGGAAATACATTTTTTAAATAATAGCAGCAAAAACTGCTTTGTCAAGGGCATGAAGTCTTGCCTTCTCAGTGGAGTTGTTAGTGTTTTGGTTTCCAATGTCCAGAGACTCTCTTGTTCTCAATCTTCATATTTTCCATGTCTCTGTGATGTCCTCCTCTACTATCTACTCTCTGTGGGAGAAAGGCAAGAGCCAGCACTTTCTACTGCCATAGCAACTCTGCCCATTTCTCATGAAAAGGGATGTTGTGTACCCATTTCTGGACAGTCAGTCTGTGTTACGTCTGGACAATCAGTGTTCAGTCTGATCTTTTCCAACATGAGTTGATTCTTATCTTATCACGATTATGTTCATGTGAAAGATTAAAAGAATAACTGACCAAAAGGAAAAAAAAGAGAAGAAGAAAACAAATTGATGATGAAAGAAGATGATAGTTGTTTAATGAAAGAAACTTAGGACCAGGTTGAAGATATTGCTCTCCCAGCTGCACCCACTCACTTTATCAACATTTGATTTGTTTACTTTGTTTTATGTTTTTTCCTCCGTGTGATAGTCCATCCTTAACTTACTCATATGGCATGGGTTTAGGGATATATCTGTAGTTTGGAGTATTTTGGGTTGTGAGTGACCGCATGGTACTTGTGAATGTTGTTGAGCAACTATGTTGTGTCTTTATCCAGGGCTAGTGCTAGTGACACCTGGTGGAGAGGTTATAGAAACTCCCAAAGGTGCTCAGAGGGGTGGGGTTTGGTTTTGTTCGCACACCCACCCACCCTGATGTTTTCAAGTGGTCTTTCTCAAATACAGTAGAATACTGTATGGGTTTGTTGTCAAGTTTTGCCATTCATCTTTGAGTTGAATTTTTTTTTTAAGCCAAACTGTCACTTACTAAGACTTTTATGAGATAAAGGTTTAATTTCACAGACGTTTGAGTGCCTCTAAGTTGAGCGTTGAGTGGTGTTCATGTTTTGCCATTGATGTACGGTTGCTCATCGGAAAGGATACTGGAAGGCCTGTGGTGTACTGTGCTGTGATATCAGTCTGTGGTTTTAGTTCTGAGGGACTTGAGTTTGCAGTGAAGGCGTCCAGAGAAATGGCACTTTTTGCTTATCCAGGGCGTGAAACTGTGTGTGTGTGTGTTTGAGCACCACATTTAACTTGTGGCGATGTTTCATGACTTGCAGTTTGTATCAGTGGAATGAGAGGATTTTCTTTCTTTGTATTTCTACATTTTTCGGGGTGATTGTTTTTGTATGTGGTCTGATTTTGACTTTGTTTTTTTTTTCTTGTTTTTTTCCCCCCCTATTATCATTATTATTTTGTTGGTAGTGGAAGTGTGGAACGACACGGCTTGGCTCTGTGCCAGCAGGAAGGCATTTCTAGCTGTGTAGTGTTTGATGGAGGTTGTCAGTGGAGGTGATTTTAAAAGGGAAGTGGTTGGAAGTACAAAGTACCAGGATCCCCCTCCCATGCCATACCTCACCCCGACAACTAACACATACATACACAAACACATAACTATGGCCTACAAATCTGCCACCACACACAATGGTGGGCTCTACTGCCACCATTAAGTAGCTATATGGACACAGTCTCACTTTAAGTCATTCTTCACGTGGTCTTTTAAAAGAGAGCTATTTTAAAGGTTTTAAAATAACCAGTGTCCACCTATAGCACATTCTTAATTATTTGTCACAGGGTTTGACAGCATGTCTTGCAACTGATTTTTCTATATTATTCCCAGCGACCCCAAAAATTAACCCTGAGATTTAGGAGTCTTTTCTGTTGAGTTTTTTATTCTGGTGTGTAGCGCTGGGATGAGCATTGACTTTATCTCTCAACAAGTGCTCCTGAGTATTCTTTCACTGACTTTTGCTCATAAAATGCTGTGAACTTAACATGTTTTTGTAAGACGTTAATAGTTGAGAGATTTTAAAAAAGACTGGAATAAAACAGATTTGCATCATCATGGTTTGCTAGTTTTTTTTTTTTTGGCCATGTTGAATACATACAATGTTTTCCACTGCCAGAAATGAGGGTTCCAATGAAGACCCCTAAGTCAGTGTGTTTCACAATAACACTATAACAAACATTTTTGCATTCTGTAAGAACCACTCCAACCAAGAACAACAGTTATTCATTAAAAGTGTTAAAAATCCAGTACACTCGTTCGACCCAAAGCTTTTAATAGGAAACCACAACAGGAAGCCTTTAAGTCCAAACCCACGTTTGTCTCCATGTTTAGGTGATTTTCTCTCCTTTCACAAAGCCCGGATGACTTTCCCCTAATCGCAAAGCCTGGATGCTGCCGTGTGGTCATTACACCTTTGCGCGTCATCCACTTACAGTAATGGGAGAAAGTTCAAAACTGCTGGATATGTTGACAATGAAGACATCACTCCCACAAGAATAATGCGATGGATACACTAGCCTGAGTGGAATAACTGCTGCATCCATGTTCCTTAAGGACACACAGAGAGTGGTCGTGTGGAGACCAAATGGGCCTAGGGGGTTTAGACACCAAAAGAAAACTAAAATAACAATATATGGGTATAAGAGTTGTGGAATCTAGCTTTGGTAAAAAGATGTCAAGCAGTTCCCACAGGATGTGTAAGATTATTTGGGGGGGGGGGGGTGTTAAGTAGAGGGGATGGTGAGGTATGTTATTGTGACAGGAAAATAAAATGGAGGTTATATGTGTGTGGTGTGCCTGAGAAAATAAACAATCCACAAATGAATGGATGGGTGGTGAGAGGGTGCTACTACAGAGGGAGAACTCCAAAGAGAGTCAAAGAAAAGTGATGAGTGAGTGATTAAGTGAATGAATGAGTGATGGTACATGCTGAGAAGGAGAAACTAGAGGATGCTCGACACAGAAGACACAGAGGTACTGTGTGGTGCAGAGAGATGTTGTCCTGCTGAGCTTGACTGGCACGTTGAGTGTTGAGGTAAAGGCAGGTCATTGTCTGGTCCTTGCAGAGAGGAGATGTGGCTCACCTCTATACCCAGAGGCTCACTGGGGGCCAGCCTAAGCATACATGGTCAGCTGGAGCCACTGTGTATGCACAGAAAGAAAGAACATGTTTTAATGTTTATTACATGACATTTATTAATTTAGCAGACACTTTTATCCAAAGCGACTTACGAAATGAGGAATAACATTTAAGCTACAATGCAGATACAAAATGAGGAATAACATTTAAGCTACAATGCAGAGGAGACTTTAGGTAACAATAAAGGAATGCAACAATAATTATTACTATTCAGAGGGGACCTTAGGTATCAATAAATACTACAACCAGAATACTAACCATAAATCTATTGTCTGCTATGTAAAACCTAATCTAGAGTGTTTACTCTATGTATGGTGGTGTTCTCACCTCAAGGACACTGAGCCTGATCGTGCCATCTCCATCCTGGTCAAAGGCCTGGAATGCCCCTGAAAAGGTGAGAAAAGGTGTATGCATCAGGCTCAAAGCAGGGGTTCAATCTGGCTAACAATCCTTAGGGGCTTAAGTGGCAGGCAAGCGCAAAGTCTATCAATAAGCAAAGTTCTCGTGCATGAACTATAGCTTGTGGCATGTTGAAGTTTTGATCTAACTCATTGATGTTTGCGGGTGAGGTCTTACCCATGATGTTAAATTAATCGATTGTGTCTAATTAATCGATTTTGTCTAATTATTAAGTTTGCTTTATTTTGACTTAAGACTTTGCACTTTGCCCATCAAACAAATTAGGGCCGTTTACTATGCACCGCAAGATGTTTTTTTCTAGGGTCTTCTACAGAACCTAGAGTGTGTGTAACAAGAAAAAAAGTACTAGGACTCAGACAGGCTGCCTGCTGTCCAGCAGATGTGACCGCCCCTGGCTCACACTTACTGAACATCCCCTCCAGCCGCACCAGACAGCTAACAAAGCTGTCAAAGTCGATGTTCATGTTCTCATTGGCATAGCGCATGGTGATGATGTCATACAGCTGGTTGTTGAGACGGAAGCCTGAATGGGATACAAAACGTATGACTGTACAACGACAAAGTCCATTAGAGTCCGTTTGCTGCCAGCCTCTTAAGGTTATATACTATTATTGTTTAAGGTGTGAGTGGAGTGGAGGGAAACGTTTGACCAGTCTGGTCTAACCTGCGTCATTCACAGCATTTCTCATCTCATAACTGTTGACGCTTCCAGTCTGTTCACTGTCATAATGCTTAAAGATTCCCTGCAAATGCAAAATAACAATTATGATGAGTGAAACCAGAGACTCCAAAGACTCCATATGAGTGAGCAGCTGCTAGACACATACATACCTGCCATTGCTTAATTTTGTTCCACAGATGCCTAAACTCCTGTAGGTTAAGTCTGCCTGTCCCATCCATCTGAATAGAGATGGTTAAGAGACAAAACCATTAAGCCAATCACAGATAAGAGGTGCAACAGGATTATTCGTCTGCCAAGCACAACTGAGATGTTGATTCATCTGGAAGTTTATGTGTTTTCTTCAGTTTTATTAGTCTCATCAGTAGCACCAGCGTAGTATGCTCTGACTGTGCAGACAGTCTCATTGTAATAGAGTATCTGCGCAGATAAAGCTAGCTGATGTTCTCGATACAAAGGATACGTCCATGAGGGCAATCATGCTCCGGCAGCTCTCCAGACTAAAGCCCTCTGTGTTCATTTCTTTATCTGTTAGCAGAGAATGACAAAGAAAAGAGAGAAGCAAAGGTGGAGAGTTTAACAATACGTGGAATCACATTAGCATAGCATTTAACAAGGAATCATCTTACTCACGTTTGGAAACAACCCTGTTCAGGACATTCTTCAGCTCATTGGCTGAGATCTCCATTTCCTGTGAGGTGGAAGGACATAGCACATTTGTGTATTTGAAGACCGTGCACCACAGATGGCATCTCGTCCATCTAGGAGTACTGAGTGTAGGTACTGTATGATAGCTACAGAAATTAAGTAACCACTTGCCCCATCTCCACCATACTCACACTCACAGTCCCCCCTGCACTCACTGGTTTCCATGTACTCACATCCCCCGCAATTTGCTGGAAGATGGTCCGGAACTGTTGGTCCTCCTCACTCTCCTCACCTGCGGAGGCTGGGGCTGGCTGCAGGGCACGTGAGAAGGAGACATACAGAAATAGTGAGATGTCATGCTCAGCATGCTTTTTTCTTCATTATGAGAGTCTAGAGGTATTTTAATGGTTTGTGGACATAAATGTACACTTTTCCAATGTTGTTTTTGCTATATTTGTTTTTACATGTTTTATGTTTTTTTTTTCATGAATTTGGTCCAGGGTTACACCCCAATGAACTCCACATTTTAAGATAGATAGATAGATAGATAGATAGATAGATAGATAGATAGATACTTTATTGATCCCCAGGGGAAATTCAAGGAATAATGAGGATATTTAAAAGCATTGGTTATATTTAATTCTTCAAGGATATATATCAGCAAAGATTCTAAGTGTATGGAGGTACTTACCACCGGATGGTCAGCCTCGATCCTGTTCTCTATCTCCCTAAGTAGAGATCAATGAAAACAGTGATCATCATAATAACCCACATGGGTTCAAAAGCACCTGGACCACAACACCATGTGAAAGTGTCCTTCCTGAACAATTGTAAATTACTACTACTTTTAGTCTACTTCAATGTCAACTTCAAATCACAACACCTACCTTATCTTATACAGAACTGTGAAGAAAAGCTCATTTGTTAGCATATTTAAAGATATTTTTTTTTTATCCTGAAGACTTATTTTCCTTTGAATTCAGCCTTTTCTCTTGTAGCATTCTTGTTTCTGTTGGTTGTCTCAGTTGACAGTCCACTCTGTCAACAGTGGGTCACTTACAGTAGTGGACCGTAAACATTTCTTCCATGCTGAGATGTTGGCAATTCCTCAGTAAGAAAATGCTAGTAAACACCAATTGCTCTATTACTGAGGAATTGATAGAAGCCTTGATCTGTGTCTTCCCAAGAATCCTGACATTGGAAGCACTTCACTGGTGAATGAATCCACAGTAGCTCATTTCTTCATTCGTCTGGGGCAATTTGGGTGTGCCCAGATGAAAATTCAATACTGAAAGAGAATGTTTACCAGATCGTGCCCAAATCTGAAGTCGCTTGTCCTAAAAAAGATTCCATTACAGCTTCGAACTGGGGTCGATTTCTTCCAGGTCTACAAATCAAATCGCCGTTAAAATGGTTTGTCCTTGGTGGTTTTGTCCCCACCCCCACACACCCAATCGAAGCATCCTTTACCCGCACTCTTCCCCTATTCAACCCACTTTGTTTTCCTCGCCTCTCCTCCCACCCTCAAAGACACAAAGTTCTACTCCATAGACATAACTTATTAATTACAAATCTGCTATATACACCATGACATTATAACTAGCCTATGATATACATGAATGATCAACATGAATATACATTAATAAATGCACAGAAATCTGAAAGCATTGAACACTTCAAAACACCCCAGCACAGCAAGACACCTAGATAAAATCTCCTCATCAGCGCCATTAAAAGCCAAAGATAGTCATCGTTTACCCATAATGCTCCCTTCTCCCCCACTCACTCAGAGGTGTTCCTTTTTTCAGAGAAGACACGGAGGATGAACTCGCCCTCCTGGTGGGGTTCATAGGTGGAAGGCACGATCACATACTCCCCAGGACTCAGTCTAAAACGCTGGGTCACCTCCCTCAGGTTGATGTAAGACTTGCAGCGAGCCTTCGAGGAGTTGAACAGGAAAAACTCCTTCTGCATATGCTGTTTATTTCCATGCATCTAGCACAGGGTTGGATGACAGCAGGGGAGTTTGTGATTTACAGTGCAGATACAGAGTAAACCGGTCATGAAGTAATGTAATTAATTAGATAAAGAATGGTGTGACACTAAACAGTATGGTGCAGGCATATGCATACACTGAGGCAGCCGTGACACTGGGCAGGTCTCACAACATGTTGATGATCTCAGACAAAATACTATACCTCCTTTGGCACCTATGGAGACAGGGAGTACAAACATGTCAAAGTCTTTGTTTAGTCTGAATATCCAATCCTGCGCTTATTTCTTGGAAGGAAAAAAAATAGTGAACAGTTTATAGGAACAGCACCTCATAGATGGCAAATCCTATGGTGAACAAGTTAGCACCCATCTTGCGTTCTTTTCGACGATTCTTCTGCATCAAGGCCACAACGAATGAGCAGGCCATCTCATTGTCCTCCGGGTCATCATCCTCCTCCAAGAGACGCAGGCGGTACTGGGGATTGGTCCAGAAAGTATCTAAACAGGAACATCAATTAGCATAGACATCTATATGTGGTTGAGGCAGGCTACACCAGGCGCATAACTGAAACGTTCCATTCACGGAGCATAAAAGTAGTTTTAAAAAGACTAGTCTAATGCTCTTTCACTTTTGGTGTAGCCAGGTTTAATGATTATAATGGAAGCTAATAGACCTGGTATAGTCCTGCGTCTGTGTCTCATGCATCATCACTGCGCCATGCGGAGGAGTGTGTGTGTGTGTGTGGGGGGGGGGGGGGGGTATTTGACACATGCAAATGTGCATGGCGGAGTATACCACCTCCTTAATTGCAATGCTTCAGTTGCGTACCTGGAGTAGCCTGCCTGTAAGGTACTAAAGCTTCACATGTTAAATTGTGCTGTAAGGGGACTGGGGATGTGTTGGTCCAATTTAAATGTAAAGAATATAAACATAAAGTTTGATTCTACTAGGACGGCAAAAAATGCTATCTAAAAACTACAGTATTGAACTTCAGTCTATCCCTGTTTATGCACTTGTTTTTACCTGGGTAGTTTCTACAGCCGCCTGCTGAACACCCCCGCACCCAGCGGCCCTCGTTTACAGACACTGTCCACTTGTGGATCTTGTCGTCCTCCAGAGCATCAGGGGTGAGATTACAGATCTCAATCTTGGTGTAATTCTTCTTGAAATCTTCAAATGACATCCTAAGTAACAAAAAGATGTTCAAATATAATGCATAATTCATCTTAAATGGTTAAGTATACATTTTCAGTGTATTCATATGTATATGTGCATGCCTTTAATGTAAGCCTGTTTGAATGAACTTGTTTGCTACATAGTCCAGCTTGAACTTATTAAATTCAACATGGACGTACAGTATATTTGAATATACTATTTCACATCTTGCTCACCAGAATTCTCCATCCTCAGCGTTCTGATGCTGAAGTTTCTCCTTCTCAGCCTTAGGGATGGTGGTCCACTCCTTAGAGCTAAAATGACATAAAATGACTATGATGTAGACATAACAGTAAAAATAGTCAACTTTAGAACCTTTAACTTAACAAAAATTTTTTGATGACTTACTTGTCACTCCAAGGCCCATTCCACTCCACCTGACCCCAAGGGTTGCGGAGACGCACCAGACGTACCTTGGAATCCTTGTGCTGGGACGGCTTACACTGAAAAAATAAACATTGCCACAACGTATAACTCATGCTACATGAAAATATATGTCATGATTAGTGATGCACAGCAAAAAAAGGTATTGCTGAAACAGCCTCACAACACAAATCAATGCATATTAGGAAATGTATTTGCCATTATTCTCAATACCATCTAATGCACTCCCATAGAAATTATTAAAAATATGAATACTTAAAAATATTTTACCTCCTCAACAGCTGTCACAGAGTAAGCATGTCCTTTGACAAGTCCTGTCGCTGTGCGTGTCTCAAAGCGAGCAGGAACCAGGGACTGGAAAAAACACACATCACTTTTACTCCTCTACACCTGTGCTATCCATCTGTGCCTGTTACATCGATGCCACCCAACTGAGCAGAAAACATATTATTTAGCTGTAGGCTAAAGAACGTGTTGGAACACAGTGGTTACAGAAACACTCTTACATCGATGGAGCAACCCATGAGGGAGCCCCTCTCCAGAGCCTTATTCATGATCTTGTAGAGCTCCTTTGGGGCCTCTTTCAGCTCATAGAATTCAGTCACTCCTCCAGTGAAGTCCTCCATGGCCTCTGTGGTGTTTCCTCCTTTGAGAGCCTCATAGGAGCCATGCAGCCTGCATAAAGGAGACAGGATATACTTTGATTGTAGATACATTTGTGAACTATCCCTAAAAATACTCATGTGCTAATTGTCATGCGCTATATATAACATGCGCTATTGTCACTATAAGAAATATAAGATCGCCATATTCAGCAGAGAGGGGGGGGGGGGGGGGGGGGGCATTAGTTAAAAGACCTTTCAAAAATCTTTCAAGAATCTTTCCCAAATCTCGTCACAGTCTTCTGATGTATGGGTAGCCTACATGTAATTCTATAAATACATAACAAAGTGTAATTCTATGAACAGAAAACAACTAAGTGTAATTCTATGAACAGATAACAACTAAGTGTAATTCTTTGTTATTTTTCATAATCTGGGGAAAGCTCACTTGGCATAGGCCTTCTCCAAGAGAGCACTCCAAAACTCATTCCTTTCGGCAGACTTGGTGAACACCAGCTGACCGTTGAAGGTGGGGATACGGTCATCGATGACAACATCCACCCAATCACCATACCGCCAGAACTATAGCAAACATAGGAGGTGGAAAAGTGATTGGAACTAAAAGAGTAGATCAAGAGGAGGTCATTTCATCACAAAGGAATGCAGTCAGTGGCCAGCACTCACCTGGAAATGGAAGATTCCAGCATAGTTATCACTGAAACTTTGGTCTTGTGGGACAACTCTGTAAAGCAGCTTTTCATTGAGTGTCAGAGAAGCAATAGCAGCCAACAGCCAGCAGTCACCTATTCAAACAGTGGAAACATGGAAATACCTGAGAATTGTTCACAGCTGAGCTGACAACATTTCTCTCTCCAAACACACAATTGGTCAAAAGCTTTCATATTTCATATCTGGACTGCTTTTGCTGTGATTGTCAAAAGAACACTACCCTGCTGACATCAGTGTTTTTGTGGACACTAGGACATGTGTCTGTGTGGGTGGGTGCTATCTGCTCTGATCTGGGGGACAATGTTCATTTTAGGGTGGGGAGGGGCAGCATGCCCTGTCCACACCTTTGTCCCCTTAGATGCCTTTTATTTTTCACGCACATGGCAGGAACAATGAGAAGTGCTGCTGGCTAGATTCCCGTCCAGAATAGTAAGCTATGGAGGCCCATGCACAGGGGCCCCAGAGTGGGTCTGGCTGGGTCCCATCAACTGCACTGAAGCCTGGCCAGCCTCGGCTGCAGCCTGTCCCTCCTGATGACCTGGGTCACTCTGGATTCTGGGCTCCACACCATCCACCTGTCACTACTCTCTTATCAGAGATCAACACACTACACCTGATCTGGACACTGTTGTAGTGTCTGCACTGTGTGTCTGTGTGTGTGTGTGTGTGTGTGTGTGTGTGTGTGTGTGTGTGTGTGTGTGTGTGTGTGTGTGTGTGTGTGTGTGTGTGTGTGTGTCCATTACCCAGGTCTCCTTGGCAAATGTCTGTTCTGCTGGCTCCTCCCACTATGAATTGGGGATTGTCACTAATGTCCTATAAGATCAAAGAAAGCATTAGAAGTGCACAAGTTAATACTTCCAAGAGTTAGCCTAAATGAACCTGACAGTTTAAAATGAGTGACATCATTTGTTTATCTTTTGTAGGTGCAAAGTCTGAAAAACCTCCCCATTGACACACAAGTGTGGACATCTAATCTGTTATAGTGATTATTTTATAGATTAAAATAACAAGAAAAAGGGAGATTATTTTAAAACACCATAATACACCCTAATCTGCTGTGGAAAGTACAGACCACATCAGTACACAAAATAATTGAAGTAAAAAATATTTTTTACTTTTAATTCAAATACAGCTCTTTGAAAAAATCATTAAACTGCAGTGCGCCATAATATGATGAACCCTTTGAGTGATGATGATAGTGATGGCTATGATGCAAGTAGATTCTTTGCTTTCCTTATTCCTTTTTTGCATTATTTGTACTGTACTGTAACACATTTTGCAAAATCTAGCATTCTACATCGACAGTTTAAAAAATTATTTTGTTAAGTCTTTGTATAGGAAATTAGAGCGAGATATCCACACAATTATCCATGATTAGATTAAAGAAGAATGCAAAAATGGCCTTCCACCCAAAATAAAAGCTTTTTCTTAACAGATATTACACAAGAAATGCCAAAGTACCAACATAAATCCCTCCAAAATTAAAATTGAAAACTCAACACATTTTTTTAACTTTCAAACTTTGTTTGTGATTTCACTAGTGGCCAAGGTATATAATACAAAACCATAATACATTTTAGCTGCCATATTCCACTGTTTAGGGAAGTATTTAGATTCAATCTCCAAAAATATTTTCTAGCAGGTTCCTCATGTCATCAGAAAATCCTCCCAAACACATGGGCAACACTGAAATGTCATTATGTTATGTTTTCATATGGCATTACTTCAACTATAGTAGGAATGCCTAGATCTCCATAAGTATCTAATTCTGTATTGGAAAAAGCTTACGCTGTACAAATCTTCCAGGGAGTGAGAATGATTACTATTAGTTCCTTACATTTATATTTATTCATTTAGCAGAAACGTAATGATCTAAATGAGGAGGGTTCCTCCAGGGAGTGAGAATGATTCCTATAGTTCCTTGCTTGATTTCCATCAGCTCCATTTGAGCTCACTAACACTTACATCACAGTTCCCCAACAGGAAAGTTCCCCAAACAGGAAAGCAGCTGGTCTCTCCATGCCTTCCTGTGACCACTATGTATCCCATATATGCCCATCCTACCTTGGGTCTCTTCCAGACGATGTTCTTGACCTTGTTGGACTTGTGACCCAGCTCTTTGTATCCCAAAGATTCCACGGAGGCGGGAAAAGTGTCATCCTCGAACAGGCTCTTCTTTTGGATGTACTCCTGCTTGAGGATGGTGAAATCCTGTCCACTGAAGCGAAGAGGCTTGCTCAAAGATCCTTCTCCGTCTCTGCGTTCTCGCTCCCGGATCAACCGGTCGCAGAAAAAGCCAGACGGTGTATACGGCATCACGACTCACCTGATGGACTTTTTTTTCCCTTGCTGATAAAAAACTGGCTTTGGCCAACTCTGGTAAGATCTTAGAAGCCTAAAAATCTCTGGCATAAATCCAAACAGCTAATCTCTGATTGGCTGGCTCTCCTAATGACGTCTCTTCGCACCTGGTTATGGAGTGGACAGTGGACACTGCAACTGGAAGAATGAGACATTCATCTAACACATGTTAACATTCCCTTGGCCCTGCACACACTCCTACACACCCACACATACACACACATACTCTCATACACACACACACACACACACACACACACACACACACACACACACACACACACACACACACACACACACACACACACACACTGCATGGGCATACATACCCACTGTTGGGTTCCCATTGGCCGCTGAACAATGAGGGTTCCCTAATGGTGCCCTCGTGCCAGTATTGTTGGGGGACACAAAGGGGGTGTGAGCCTCGACGCAGAGGCTGCATAGAGTGGGACGGCTTGTGGGATGGCCTGCCTCAGCAGAAGGCATTCAAGCCCTTTAAACCTGTTCTCAATGGAGCTCTGCATTGAGCAGTCTCAGCACAACGCCATCAGGCTAAGCCTGAGAGACAAACCAATGTTTATTCCATTTTAGGCGGGAGAGTGGTGGCATTGGGAATCAGACTCTGAGACTGAGGCATTATCCGCCAGTCAAAATTACACTGCTTTTTTAAGTGGCCCAGAGAGCCATGGATACGCCGAAATTAAGCAGGTCATCCAAATCCGCAATGGCTCTCATCTCATCTGGCCTTTTTTCATGTATAATGAGGGATGGACACTGGCCATAGTCATGGGGCTGTCTGTCAAGATGTAAAATCACCTGACCAAACCAGTCTATTTGGCATGCTTTTGAAAGTAAAATTCACTACCATGTTGACCATTTGGGCTGAAACATCAGTTCCTGTGTCTACTTCATTGTGTGCTTTGTTAAGTATCACACAAGTCACAGGTCAGTGACCTAACATATTCACTATAACATTTAAATTGCTTTGCATTTCAAAACACTTTCAGTGATCATTTGTAAAGCCATAGTCATTAGTAAAGCCATAGGCATAGTCAGCATTCAAAAGTTTGTTTTGGTAATACGATTTTGTATGCTTTCTAGTATCAAGCCCTAACAGAGAATTTCCTTCATAAGAGCTCTATTTGATAAACAATAAACAGCAAATAAAATGTTGTGTACTTTATTAAATGAACAGAAGATATTCCAAAGCCACAGATCAAACTGAATTTCAAGGTAAACTATTAAACTATTACACAGTTTTTAGTCTTGTCATTTCCAGCACTTCCTGTCACCATAAGAACCCTCTAGTTTTAGATAAGAGATACGGATCGTCCTTCATCATTTAACATAAACGTTTCCTGCAGGACAACATTAGCAAATGGTTTTAGGATATGAGGCATAATATGTTCTAAGTCACTTGTCAGAGGCAGAATATGTCAACATGGCACATTTTTTTCCCAGCAGCGAGGACCTTTTCTAGAATAACGTCCTACCTCATGCGGCATGCTGGAAACAAAGCATCCCTACTGCATCCTGATTTCCCAGTCCCTACCCACTCCCAGACCCAGGCCTCCCAAGACCAACGTGTGTTGATCTTCTCTGTACTGGAACATCACCGGAACTTGGACACCTGTGAACGGGAATGGCATAATGTCTGCACTATTCAACATTGCAGAACAAGAAGCATCAGCTCACAGTCCTTTTTTAATGTCATATTCATGACTATTGGATTGGATTGGATTGGATAGTCTTCAATGTCCCCTAGGGGCAATTTGGTTCACAGCCAGAACCCACACAAATACACTTAATCAACATAAAACATGAGATAATAAATAAATCACAACATAATACACATATACAAACTGTAAAAGCACATACACTTGTGGAAGATTATAAAGAGTCTGAATGTCAGCATAGCAATGATAAGCAAATGCAAGTTGACTTATAACTTGTTAAGAAACCCAGCAGCTGATGGGACAAATGATCGTAGGTATCCGTTGGACCTGGCCCGCCTAAGAAAAGTATATTCTATATATCTATCATATCTGAATATAATTTAATTCTTACTCTGTCACAAGAGATGGAACAACTCATAATAGAACATGTGCCTTACAGCTGCACTTACTGCATTACTGACACATACAACAAAAAAACCTCCAAAGTGAAGGAAAGCATTTTTTTAAAACAGTGTGATGATGTGACGATGTGGGATACCTGAGACGTGAGCGGTCACTGCTGATGGCTTTCTCCTCATGCCCAAAAAGAGCACAGACTGCACTGAGCTGCCCGAGGCAAAGGTGCCGTCCTCAGAAAAACGACTGTGGAAGGAGGTAGGCCATGATCATTTATACCTTTGAAGGTGTTGCTGCTAAACACCAGGGTCCTCCTGGCACTGCTATGACTGTTCTGGTCACATTATTGACCACAGAGCAGGTTTATACTCCACACCCATAGACATGTAATCTCCTGCTCTATGCACTGATGGTGATAGTTAAAAAGAATGAACATATGCAAGTAAGATGAAAATAGAGGGGAGAGTGTTGATGAAATCACCCTCAAATTAGTTTGAGTAGCAGATTAATGTCAGAAATGAAGGTGAGTTTTCAGTAAGTCCCTCTGACCTGCATGAAAGACTCCCTGGCTTCATAAGGAACCTGTGCAAGGAGAATGTTTTCCTGTCTCGGTAATGAAACGAGTGCCCATCGTCCTCATAAAGCAGCCCCTCAGCACAGCCCTGCAAGGACAGCACGGCTCAGGACAGACAATCTCATATAGGTTCACATAATGCTCATGGGATGTTCATGTCCATATGAAGCTCTCTTGGTACATGAATTAATAGGCCCCCAGTGGTGTACACAATTTCAACAAAAACTGATTAACAAATAAGCTTTTCCCCCCCAAAAAAGTTGATTACCAGGGATCAGCACTAGGTAACTACTTCAGACTGTACCCATTAATGGTGGAGTCTCCCCTTTGTATCCATGCTGTCCAAGAGGAATGGATAAGTTTTAGATAAGATAAGTTCCTCACCTTGGAGTCCAGCGCAACAGTCAGGCTGAGGGGGAGCTTCTGAAAGTCCGAGGAGCAGGAGCCATTGCCCTCTCTCCTGGGCACCACTGTGCCCCCTCTCTGGAACACAGGGACCTGCAACACAGGCCACAACAGGGTAGAGGACGTGAGAAGAAGAAGAAGAACAACAACAACAACAACAACAATGCTTCATAGTGAAGGAACAGCTAAGAGCTGAGAATCTGTCTCACGTTGTCCAATGTCACAGGGTGAGCCAGGTTTCGATCTCCACTGAATGCTTGTGCAGAGTCAATATCATACCACAGCTGATGAAAGAAACACAAACATTTTAACTCCTAAACAGTAGCTGCGTTTACATGACGTTTTTTTTCTTTTAAAGAAGCCCTATGCAACAATTTTAGCAAAAATGACCTTAAAGGAATTATCCGGAGTAAAATGCACTTTAGATCAATTTACGGATGATTGGGAGTACATACGTTGAGTTGACATCAAAATCATGTCATTCGGATGTGTTTTGAGAAAGTTCGATTGGCCGTTTTCAGTCAAAACTCTTTAGCCTGGAAGTGACCCGGGCATGTCATTTCGCCGCTACAAAATGCTATTTTTATACCTCTTCTACAGTTCCAAACAACATTACACTTACGTGGTAGTGAGTAGAAGGTCCCTAAAGCCAAACCGAAGTATCCCGAGGTCTTTATGTGGTCGGATAGAGTCCAGAATGAATTTCATCAAGCTGTACCCCGACAATCTAAATTGTTCTAAAGTGCATTTTACTCCGGATAATTCCTTTAATTATGCAGGTTGAGAGTCGTTCTGATGGTTCTACAACACTTTCTGGGTTGTTTGGTGGGTGCTTTGTCTCCCTCTATCGCTTCTCCGCGGAAAAAACGAATATGCAACTTTTAACCAGGTAAATCTGGATGTAACTCAACGGAAGTATCCAATTGCGCCTCGAAAATGTAGTCAGATTGTAGTTTCTAAGGAGACTGCAAAACGGACGCCAATGTGTTTGCTCGACCGTTTTATTGTGAGCCCTCAGAGCCCGTCTACGGAGAGCCTTGCCACTCCGTATTAAGTCCCATTGTACCGAATTTTGGATGCAGTTCCACCAGAGTTCCACTGATCTCTGAGCGCGATCGCCATGAGTGCAGAATGAATGGGAGTCAATGGAGCTAGACGGCTAAATTTGTCTCTTTCACCTGATTGTCGTTGACAAATCTCAGATTTGATTGTAGTTTGTATAACTTCAACATGGGTTATAGGTCAAAAGTTGAATGAACGAGTACTTATGTCCTTTTGATTTCTTACAGGTTGGGTCGTTGTTGCACTTAACACGCTAGCATTGTGCTAATGAATGACGTCATTGACACATTTTAAAGGCTTTTTAGAACAATTAAGTGACTTTAAAAAATATAATACTCAACCAAGTGTATTTTATTTGCCTCCCCTTTCGAATACAATACTCAAATTACTTGAAAAAAAATTATATCCCGAGAAAAGTGAATTTTGAGGGGTACAGCGCCATAGACCTCCATGCATTCTGCACTCGTGGACGAGCGCCCTCATGTGGAACCACAGAAGGAACTGCAACCAGTTCAGTTTTCCGAGAGTGGCAGTTCTCCCCTTATTAGACATTCTCTGGACCCCTGTATGTGTTTAGCTTGGTTTCTTAATGGCTAGCTTGATAGCTAGTGGCGGTTTAGCGTAGCAGTCACTTGCTACCGAAGCTGCAGGGGGAGCTATGTCGTGAAAAATGTGAGCCCAAATCCGGAGAAAACCCAGAAACAGCGAAGGAATAACCAGACCTGCATAGGGCTTCTTTAATCAGATTGAAATGAATCTGATGAAAAATTTTAACCAAACTGTTTACTTGAACGCTAAATAAACCGATTGGCATTTACATGGAACAAGCATTTAATCATATAGAAGCTCCTAGTTGTAATGCCGCCAACAATCGGAGTACCTGTTTACATGGGTGGATTTTTCAATCGATCAGATTGTCAGAACGGAGTACACCACCTCTCTCGATCTGATTGGAAATTTAGTCGGATCGGGCTGAATCCGATCAGATGAGTTGTTTACATGCGGCATTTTTATTCCGATCGAGCCACTACTCCGTTTGTAATCAGATTAAATGTGTACATGTAAACGGGGCTAATGTTAAATACATGTTAAAACTCTTTGATGAAGCTGAATATCTCACACCTCTTCGATGCCAGGGAGGAAGACCATAACTTCTTTAACACCTGGTGCAGTTACAGGACAAGCAAGAAGTGCACTACCTATAAATAGAAACATAAGTCTCAACAACAGCTATCCACAATGCAAAAACAGCTTATCTAATTAAATCTAACCAAGTGTTATTCATTTTATATCAAGATCAAAAAATCTAGTTGGTATTGTTTTCAGTATAAATAGACTTACCTAGTGCTTTCCCGTTAAATCATTTGACTTGATTTAATAAGAGTTTGACTTATTTTAAGACAACTTATCATAAAAACAAGCAAATTTGGCTACCAGTGCGTTGAGCAAATTTGTCTTGATAAGACTCCTTAAAATACTGTAAGTCAAAAATAACTAAAATAACTCTTAATAAATTAAGTCAAAATGATCTTTCCAGGGTGCTAGGCATGTCTCTTCATACTAAAAACCATACCAAATACATTTTTTGATCTTGATATAAGACTAATAACACTTAATTCATTTGCAGTGTAATATAACAGAAATAACAGTACCGGTAAATAGCAATAATATAATAGTAATATAGTTGTAATAATGTTAACACATTCTGGGTTATATTTACCAATCATATACTCATGGTCCACTCTGAAGGTGCTCTGTTCTCCAGGGAACTCTACCCACAGGGGTCTGGTACAAACAGCATAGACACAACACAGCACAAGAACTCATCACTGCATGTTAACATGTGTACATGGTAGCGGCATTTGGCCTTCACAGGCACCATTCAATGGCTTCTGCACTTCCTAATAATGAGTTAGTCTAAATGCTACTCACCACCTCTTTATCTATTACTATATTTTAACTCAAAACTATAGGCCCCTCATCTCAATTCTAAGTAGCATTTACATCATGTGAATAAACATTGATTCATATGAACATCAAACAACCCAAACTCTTCAGGGCAAAGTCATCATATTTCCTGTATTTCCATTTTGGTGTCCTACCTCATTGGAGGGAGAGCAGAGGTGTGGGCCTGATGGAAGAGCGTGTACCAGTAGGGCAGAAGACAGTAGCGCTGCTGGATGGCTGAGCGGATGTTGGCCGTCACCGCCTCGCCAAAGAGCCACGGCTCGCGGCGCTTGGTGCTCTTGTTTGCGTGGCCCCTGAAGAACGGCTGCAGGGCCCCGGCCTGGTACCAGCGCACCAACAGCTCTGGCTCGGGGTTCCCCACAAAGCCTCCTACATCAGCTGAAGGAGATGGGACATTAATTCATTGAGTGCCAAAAACGTAATATTATGTTTTTCCTTCCCATGCGTTGAGTGCCAAAAACTTTTTTTTAAATTACAAAACTAGACACTCTAACACACCTTATATGTGATTTTGGGAACTCTGTGATGAATGGAAATGAAATATATGACGATTGAAAACTCATGAAAACGCACTTTCTGGACATTTTATCTGGACATTTTATCATAACTCGGCTTTTGATGGTTGCCGCTTTGGGTCGAATCAGTGACGCATGCACGTCAGCTCAAAACCAGGCCATTTTCATGGGTCTATCACTAGGTGGCAGTCTCGCCAGGTCTCGCTAGGTCACTTCCCGGAAACTTTACGGGCAACACTTCATATTTCATAAAAGATGTTATATCTCCATTTCTAGAAAAAAAACAGGGATTTTGATGAAAACTAGCCACTGTTTAGCTTGGGATTTCTCAGGAACAGAGGCGTGTAGAAATACACGGTTTGCACCCACTGAGAGCTTAAAGTCTCACCTTTCAAACGAGCTATTGTATGTGTTCATAGCTATAACACAGAATAAGCTGTGGCTGTACAAAAATCATCAACAATGGTGCATGGCAACTTGGCAACTTTTTGGGAAATGAGCTTATTTGCCGTCTACACCAGAGTTAGATAAGAGCACACATACTCATCTCTTCTCTGTGCGTGCAATTACCTAGTCTGACACTGTTAGCCTATGTTAGCATAATTCACTGGAAGTGGGTTAGACCCGTTAGCCTACAGCTAGCTTACAGCGGAGAAAATAAATATTGAACACGTCAACATTTTTTTCAGTAAGTATACTTCCAGTGAGGCTATTTGCATGAAATTTTCACCGGACATTAGTATTAACTTAGGTAATCCACACATATAAAAAAATCCAAACATTAATGTTCATATGTAGAGTTATGAGTAAAAAAGTGGAATGCCACAGGAAAAAAGTATTGAACACGACTACTGAAATTTCTTAAATACTTTGTGGAAAACCCTTTATTTGTAATGAGAGCTTCAAGGCATTTCCTCTATGACGAAACTAATCAGTCGCAGTATTCAGGTGTGATTTTGGCCCATTCTTTTAAACAGATAGTCTTTTAATATTGAAGATTCCAGGGGTCCCTCTTGTAAATCCTGATCTTTAGGTAACTTCCAAAACTGTTCAATTGGATTTAAGTCAGGGCCTGAATTTCCTTTCTCTGAAACCAATTGAGAGTTTCCTTTGCTGAATGCTTTGGATCATTGTCCTGCTGGAAGGTCTAGCCATGTCTCATCCTCATTGTTCTGGTGGATGGCAAGATTCTCCCAGAAAAAATGGCTCCATTCATCATTTCTTCAACTGTATGAAGTCTGCCAGTACCATGAGATGAAAAACAGCCCCACACCGTGATGCCTCCACCTCCAAACTTCACTGTTGGTATGGTATTTTTAGGGTGATGCACAGTGCCATTTGACATCCAAAGAGTTAAATTTTGCTCTCACCTGACCAGAATACATTCTCTCAGTATTTCATAGGCTTGTCCAAATGTTGTGTAGCAAACTTTCAATGAGCTTCGACATGTTTTTCTTCAGTAATAGAGTCATGTGGGGTGAGCGTGCATAGAGGCCATGGCGGTGGAGTGCATTGCCTATGATTTTCTCTGTAACAATTGAACCTGCTGCCTCCAAGTCTTTCTGGAGTGGTCCTTGGCTTCACTTCTGACTATCCTTCTGACTTCCTGGTCAGAAATCTTGTGAGGAGATCCTGTGCATGGCCGATTGATGATGCAGTGATGTCCCTTCCACTTGCAGATAATGGCTCCAATACTGCTTACTGGATGATTCTGAAGTTTTGAAATGCATCTGTAACCAGTTCCATTGATATGTTTTGCAACAATTATGTTGCAACGGTCTTGGAAGAGCTCTTTGCTTTTACCCATCATGACATGTTTCTTGTGTGACAACTTGGTAACGAAAAACCTTTTTATAGCTCATCAATATGTACTAACCCAGCTTACATTAATTTGCACAGATAGGAGGGATAATTCCTCTCTAACTATGTATAGATTTCAGCTCGTCCAGCCATTACTTGCCTTTGTGTACTGTTTTTTCTTAGTGTGTTCAATACTTTTTCCCTGTGCCATTCCACTCATAACTCTACTTACTGTAGGGACATTAATGTTTAACTGAATGATTAACTGAAAAAAATGTTGATGTGTTCAATACTTATTATACTCCGCTGTATAATGTGCAGCAATCTAATATCCTATATCTATATCTATTATATAATATATAATATGTATGTGTGTGTGTTACTATACAAATCTCTAACACTAATATTTCTCTTTCAAAAATGTGCACTGTTGCAGTGGGCCAAAATGGTCATGGTAATCATGAGCAAATCACCTCCACAGAAGGCAATGCCTGCCAGACTTATGGACAGCAGCATGGGGATGCAGAACTTCAGGTGATCCCAAGTGGACTCTGTGTCTCCTGTCCAGACTGCACCTAGGGCACAAAACTAATGCATGTGAAAATAAAAACACATACACCATCCCAGTAGCTCGCAATTACCAACCATCACACACATTTCTGTGTGTGTGTGTGTGTGTGTGTGTGTTTCGCTGGCTTACCAAGCCTCTGAGATCCAGCGAAGAAAGAGCGTGTCAGAACAAAGGGCCTCTCGGTTCCACCAGCGCGTGTCATCAGCCCGTCCACTGTGGCCATGTGCTGAGAGATGCAGGAGGACAAGAGCTGATATCTATTGCTAACTTGGCATCAGCTCAATATCGTGAATCTTTTTCAATCTAGTGGAGCCACCACCCACCTGGTAAAAGCCGTAAAGATTGTGTAGATCCCGGTGCTCCCAGCCCCCGCGATGCACCGCGTTCTTCGGCATTGTCTGCTCTGGACCATAGAACACTGAGGGCTCGTTCATATCGTTCCAAACAAACAAAGAGTCTGTAGATCCCTGATAGAGAAACATGTCAATTCTGATTGGCATAAATAGTCAAATGAGCTCCATGTGGTGGCTTCTTCTGAGACTCACTTTGTACTTGTTGAGAGAATAGCATCTAGCGTACCAAGACCTGGTCTGTGGACAACTGAAGTCCAAGTAATTGGAGTCACCTATGAAATACAGTAAGGCAGTACATCTACTGTATGAGAAATGGTAGAAGTACAGAGAATTGCAAAATATCAAGGAACCTAGTGTTTCTTGCATTTCACATATATGACACAAAGCAAAGCAAATTAATTTTCAAATTTTAAAATTACAACTAGCTGAAAGTCTCTGATAAAAAAGTATATAAAGTAAAGTTCAAACTTCACCTGGCCAGCAAGAGCCTGTGTAGACGCCTCCATCTTTGACCTTCACAAAATGGTCTCCATCTCTGGCCTCACAGTAAAGGGACCAGTCAGGGTCAACCTTAATATGGGGGTCACTGATTACCACCATCTGCAACAGACAGAGATTACTGATGCTACAGCATTTTCAGATGTTCCTACTCGTTCTTTCGATGAGTGAGATTGTGAAGGCAGTCTTACCTTCCTTTTTTTCCTCGCCAGGTGTTGTTGGAGTGCAACAGGGTTGGGGAAGTGTTTTGAATCCCAGGTGAAGTAGCGTTTCCCATCTGTGTGCTCAATGTCCAGCCATATCACATCGTAAGGGATGGAGTGGTGGTCAAAGCCAGCGTCCACAGACTCCACATCCGCTTCGTCTTCATAGTTCCAGCGGCATTGGTGGTATCCAAGAGACCAGAGTGGTGGAAAAGCTGGGAAGCCTAATGGAAGGAGCAGAATTGATCACACATAACTGCCCTCCATCACAAAGAACCACATTCATGATTGTGGATGCACAGCCATCGCTATACTGAATGACATCCGCACCTGTCAGCTGTGCATACTGAGTGAGGACCTGCGAGGGCGTGGGTCCTGTGAGGATGAAGCAGTCAATCACTCCGCTCTCTGAGATCCAATGGACGTCTGTCTGGATGGGCGTTCTACTCCTTTTCACTGGGGCTGCTACGTCCTCCTGTGAAGAGCATATCTACAGTATCTACAGTTATCACATATCTACAGTTAGTAGCTTAATAACACAAATCAAGCCAGATGACTAAGGTTAAAGCCATCACCAACACTAATGTTACCTCACTATCTTTGGGGTGGTAGTGCACATCTACAAGGGTCTCAGAAGCATTGAGCCAGAAGAGCCCCAGGGTTTTGTCAGACTTGTGTGCAAACAACAGTGGCACAGAGCCGTAGAGGCCTAGCCGGCTGTCGGTACGGTAGCCAAACACATCCAGGTTGTACAACCTGTATGGCTCGCCACCACTGCAGAGGCACAGACAAAGACAGCAATATTAAAATGAAGCTTATGCACCATCCACACATTTTGAACTCAATACCATTCAAAGTTTCTATTAATGTCAGTGGTTGTTAGACCTGGTGTCTTTCAGTCGGAGTCTATCTGCATGTTCTGGAATGCCATACACATGGTTGAAGCCATGGAGGCAAAAGTCCATACCAACAGAACTTGGACCTGGGATAGAAACAGGCTAATTGATTCACAAGCCAATGATTATACTGAAAGAACAAAACTATAGGAGAGGACCTACCATTGGCTTTCACATCTACAAATTGTCCAAATCTCTCTCGCCATAGGCCTGATGGATCTCCCTAATATCACAGAAAAGAAAGCAATGTCACTAATTCAACAAAAAAATAATTAATGGCTTGAAAATGAAAAAGAGGGAACCTGACCTGATTTAATGTGGAGTCATGCCTGTCAAAGCAAGCAAGAGGATGAGTGAGTGAAAGTTGAAAAACTAAAATTAACTGAATGTAATTTCATTGATTTAAGTGTGATATAGGCCTATGGCAAGGTGTTAGGTGCTAGGTGTTAGGTGCTACTACAGAAGTTCTAATATATCTAAAATATGCTACACATGGTCATATACCAAACGTATGCCCCAATATTTTCGGTATATAACTATGAAGCAAGAACTATGTAACTAATTCAATTAAATACTCTGCTATTTAAGAAACATTTTTTCTGGCGACTACCTAGGCAACTTGATGCCTGTGATTCTCACTGTGAACGGTTTAACTACTGTTTATGTTCAAAAGAACTGCTTCATGGTGGAATCTCCATTAACTCTACTCTGGTGTAAACCCACCTTGGAGGATCTTGCAGGGTCTCAAACAACGTCCGCCCATTTGGATTGAGAGTGGCGATCACCTCTTTCACACAAAGGACATCCAGGCTGAAAGGAGTCTCTTGGATCCATACTTGGTGCTGACCCAAGCCCCAGGAAAGTGTGACAGAACCTTCACCTTTCCTTTCCACACGTAACCTGCCACACACACATACTATCTATCACGCAGGCTACTAAACTGACTGGAAAACGATAAGCAGACCAAAATAACTAACTTCCATGTATTCACAATGTGATCTAGTAAGAATAGTTGGACTGTTAAAACAATGACATGAAATAGTAATAGTGTTATTAATGTAGTAATATTAAATAACATTGAAATAGTAATAATGTGTCTTTATAGAAAATCATCAATGACTTGAACAAATGGTCAACAGGTTACCAGTGAAAATTAGCCTGGCCAGACCAATCTCAATCTTTTTAAGATTGAACATTAGTCTGGGGAGTCAGCTCTGTATTTCCTACTGCACAAGAGGCGTGATCAATGGGTATAGTTCGAATGACTCTGTACGCAATTGGATAGTCCTTCAACCAATCACACCAACGATCTGGGAGCGCCTAGGTGGATAAGCCAGTTTGTGATTGGTCCCCACAGATTTGTAACAGAAGTAGTATAGAAAAATATGGAGGTTTCCAGCCTGAGCTGCAGGGCGAAATCGGGCTGGGTTTACCCAGTCTTAATGAAAATATCCTTCATAGTTTGTTTCACTGAGAACCATCTTAACAGGGTTTGTGATGTTACCATGTCAAGCTCATTTTATAGGGCTACTGAGAAGGCTATTATAGAATTTATGTTGTCAATTATGTCCTTCCAGATGTTTGTCTGACAACTTTTAGTCTGATAATGTTTAACAATGGAGTCATTGAACAAAACATATGTCAGGCTTACTGTTCATACACCGGGTCTTCAATCAAAACATCTGGAACTCTGTAGCGTATTTTAACTGGGTGGATCTCATCTATGGTAATTCTTATAGTGCTCTCCCGACATACCCTCACTTGCAAGAGCAAATGCACCTGTGAGTAACACATTGCAATCAGTTGGACATATGCATACTTTTACTGAAAATATTCATCTCATCCAAGAGTTCTCTTCTCTCTCTCTCTCTCTCTCTCTCTCTTTCTCTCACACACACACACACACTCTCTCTCTCTCTCTCTCACACACACACAATCTCACTGCATGAAGCTCCCAGAGCATGAAGCACTGGATGAGGCCTACCTGAGATTTTGTCTCAAAGAGTTCCAAACTGGCCCCTTTCTCTGTCAGTGCTAAGCTTTCCAGAGTGACACAGTAATGCACACCAGGATTTTGTTTATGCCGTCTAGAAATCAATCATCAAATATGCCTACAATTAGTGCACTTTCAGTTAGAATCCCATTAAGCAACACAAGGTAAAATGCTATATGCTATTACCTACCTGTAAAATGCTATATGCTCACTTTTCTTGAACTTTTCTTTACACCCGTCATCAAGAGCGACGCTGAAAGAAACATGAAATAATTTCATTTTAGGTCTGTAGATAGATAGATAGATAGATGGATAGATAGATAGATACTTTATTGATCCCCAGGGGAAATTATGTAATTAATGTAAAGACGTGGTATATATTTTATTTTTAAATACTGTCAAATGATTGACATCGCACCAGTCGCCTTTGCACTTTACTCAGACAAAAAAAAACATGCACCAAAGACCACCAGGAAGTTAATTTGCAAAGCAAGGCAACGCTGCATACATACTGACATAACATGCATGCTACCTCTCCGTTTTTGTAGACGTTTTGTTAGCCATTAATTTCAGCAAGTTTCAGTCGGCAGGGTCAAACTAGGCTACCTGCGAAAAAAGTGAAACTAAAACTAAAATCGTGACAGTGACACTAAAACATTGCAGGAAATCTGATAATCAGTATTGCGCACTAAGGGCGCAACACGTACAGATAAATATGACTGCCCTAAAATGAAACTCTGCGTAAATTTATGTCGTTAGTGAATATCCCAAACAAACCATACTGATACACACATTGCATCATCATACAGCGCCAGTGTACCCTCCTGGTTAATGTAGTACTCGTTTCATATAGCTCTGTTTCTATTTAATCACATGCCTCGTACATTAATTGTAGACCTACTTCAATTCCTTTTGCAAACACAACGGTTGCAATGGCAAATAACACAATCCCCATGATCCCATTTGGTGAATTGAAATCAGACATATGGATAAGTGGAGGAGTCAAATCCTCTGCTAACATCTGGAAAACGTCGGGAAGTCGCCCTCTACTGATGCTTTTTTGAAGTAGCCTACCCGGAAATAAGGTGGAATTTATTTGTGTGAGGTGAAGATGCCATATGTCACGCTATACTTGTCATGCCTCCTATATTTAATTTCACATATTCCTGGAGATTATGGAGCAGAAATCTCCTTATGGAACTTAGAAATAAGTCCGGTAAGTTCTTTCAATGCTGCTATTTTAAATTCAACTGAGGTTAGATAATAATTTCCTAAGAAGATATAGAAGATACACACTGTGCTTTCAGCTGCTGCTGCTGTTTGTTGTGAATTCTTACTTGCCCATACATTGTCTGCATTGTAGTAGTTGTTGAATTTGGCCGCATTCTTCTTAAAGACTCCATATATTTAGCCCAGTGAATGTTTGTATTTCGTGCACTTCCTGTAGTTCTTCATCAGATGCAGCAGCTACTGTCAGAACAGAAGCAGATCAAACAATTCTCAAGAGTGCAACAACCAGGAAAGCTAACAGATCCGACAGCATATTGTAACTGTGTCGAATATTTCTATACTCTTTGACTGTTACGAGATGGAGCTTTAGGGCCACGTTAAATAAAACGTTAATGTTTGTTATGTCTTGCTTTGTGGATTACTACTATTTCATGTCAAAGCAGTAGTCCATACGCCCGCTCATCGAGCATCGCAGGCCATGGTATGGCCTGATCTTATATGTATTTATCACTACCTGGTCTGCTTTCAGGATGATCATTCTGCAATCTTCCGAAAAACACTCTATGCTAACAGCACTATCTTCATGAAATGTGAGTCAAGAGGATAGATCTCAACTTATTACAGGCTTGCCTTTGAAAGATAAAGTAATGACTAGAACGCTTCTTTTCTAGTTACAAGTAAAAGGCCATGTGATGAATACATGACTTTCAACATATCCTGGTATCTTCGCTCCTCTATTTGTTTCAATGAAGTATTCAACACTCCAGTGAGTAGAATTTTTTTTTCTCTTTCTTTTTTCCTTCTCCTTCCTGTTTTAAATATACATGTTAAATTCGGGTCATGCAAGTATTTTAATGAAATTTGTTTAACATAACATTGTTGTGACATTTGACCTTGCTTGACGTGACACAATGTTAGAATGATGTTCTGCTGTGTCCCTTTTCAGGATGACAAGGCCATGGAGATTTGGAAGATTGGAAAAAACATGCTAAAAGATGGCTGGAGTGGCCATTACAGCGAAGGCTTCATCTACTTTGACAACTGCTCAGCTCTCCTCACATCTCAAGTTAGTAGGAGAGCAACAGGCATGCAGATGCTGTGGCATAACTATTTAACCAGTCACTCTTCTGATGGCTTACATGTGTCTGTTTGTGCTCTCCTCAGTCATATTACAATGCATTTCTGCCAGCTCACTCTCTTGACAGTCCTGCGGTGAGTCTTGTTGGAATTACATTTATTAGAATCCATTGTATTGTTACAGATTATATTTGATTTTGAACTGCACATTTTTGGGACTATTTCTCAAACCTGTATCGTAATTTCAGGAATTGTATCCCTAAACCAGTGATGAAAAAGTATTTTTGTACTATTGAGGACTGAAACCCTTTTTAATCAGGGCTTTGTCATTAATAATGTATGCTTCTGAATGAGAAACCTTAATGCAGGGAAATGATATGACCTATATGGCGAGTAGTTTGTGGTGAGGCAAAGGACATTTGTAATATACTGTAAACCACTTACATAAAAGGCAGTCTTTTTTTACAGTATGGTATGGTATGGGTTAAGACAATGTTCTGATGTGTTTTGGGTAAGAAACACATTTTGGTGAACAACAGTCATGTTTTTGTCCTGGACTTGGTATGTTCAACAGGCTAAGAAGGGCATTTCTCTGAATCAGAATGAAACACTCACTTTTGAAGACAAACCAGTGAGTTTTTGTTCTTTTTACACTGTTTGTATAATGTCTGTTGGTAGCTGTAGTTATGTCTGCTGTGCTGAGTGAGTCTTGTATCTTGTAGGCAATTGGTGCTGTGGCCAAAGCATGGTCAGACAGCCCTTACCTCTTCATCGTGCAGATCCAGATGGGCCACCGTGAAGGGGAAGAGGAGAAGCCTAATAACGATCAGGACAAATATTCTTTCACAAGTGAGTGAGACACTTTTTTTTCTTTGTTTGTTTTTAAGAAAGGCATTCATGCTGTTTGTAATCTGATGTGCAGCTTGTGTTGACGCCCTGATTTTGATGTGTATATTTATATGTGAGTGTCTGCACGTTTATTTTTAGTGACCGTTGAGATGAAGGGCCCCCGGGAGTACTCGTCACCTGCAGACTGGCCCCTCATGATGGTATGTTTTCCCCTGAATCCCCCCTTTCCCTCAGCCATGTGGGGGCTGCGTGTCTTCATATACACACACCCTTCTGAAACATTCTTCAGGTCACCAGCCCTGTTTGTGTCTTTGTAAACCCATGGTAACAACCTTCCTTCCCTGGCAGTTCTACATGGTCATGTGCATCGTATACGTGTTCTACGGCGCTCTGTGGCTGCTCTGGTCAGCCTGTTACTGGAGGGACCTACTGAGGATCCAGTTCTGGATAAGTGCCGTCATCATTTTGGGAATGCTGGAAAAGGCTGTATTTTACTCCGAGTACCAGAGAATTCGCTACCTTGGCGATTATGGTGAGTCCAAACCCTATTTTGTAGAATATTTGCGAGTTGCAATTGCTTTTTTATTTTTCTGTATTGCTCCCAGTTGTGGAAAGATGATTTATGATTTATGGCACTTTCATGCCCGCTGTCTCATAAAACCTGCTGTATTTTCCTTAAGTTCAAGGCACAGTTATATTTGCTGAGCTGCTGTCTGCACTGAAGAGAACTCTGGCACGAATCCTGATGCTCATTTTCAGCCTTGGCTATGGTATTGTCAAGTAAGTCTGACTGCAGTGCAATGATTAACTCTTTACCTTTACCTGCCCCCTGCCAGCAGATGAACCACAACACTCAGAGAAATGTCCTTAGACCAGAGTTATCAAATCAAATCAAATTATTTAAATAAAGGATAAAAAAAAAATCATGACACTGTCACAACCGTGTGTCATGTGTCATCTGATCTTTCTCCTGTCTTGCTCCCAATGATCTTCACCAAAAGAAGAAGCTACTTTTTGTCTTTTGAGCAGCAAGAAATGTTTGTGCTGAATGCTCATATCCGTGTTCTGTTCCACAGGCCGAGGCTGGGGACCACTGTTCACCGGCTGGTGGCAGTAGGGTTGCTGTACCTGCTCTTCTCCTCTGTGGAGGGAGTCCTCAGGGTGACTGGGGTGGGTCGCAGCTCTTCTTAGTTCCTGACCAGCCAGCGTTAAACAACTGTCACTATAAGCTGTGATCATATTGAAAGATTGCAAAGCTATATGACTACAGTATACAGCTACAGCTTTTAACGTCCTAATGTACAGATACAGATAGATATACAGATAGTTCGATATTGCTAACTTACAACCACCTGCTGTGTGATTTATTGCTAGCATGATCTGATTCAAAGCTGCTCTGCCTGTGATGAGTGAAAGGTTAAATCAAATTATTTCTTCACTTTGCAGGGTTTCTATGGCACCGTGGCGCTGGTGGCCAATCTCAGCCTCTCACTCATTGACTCTTGTGTCATGTGGTGGATATCCTTTCTTAAGAATGAAAGACCTTCAAGGAGTGCATACATGACAAACACTGATTGAATATGCAAATATGTTCTTGTTCTTGTTGTGTGCAAACTTGCTTGTATACAGAGGGGTATACTGTGAAGCAAGGTTACCCAGGTAACCTCGGGAGTAACCGCTGAGCTCCGAACAACACCGTCACCATAGAGACAATAGATGCTCAGTCAGTGCAGTATTCTTTTAGAGATCAGCTGTTGCTCCCAAATTTCCCTGTTATAGCCAGTTACTTTGCTGTTTGGTACAGCCCTCAGGTGTTTGTTAGTATTTGTGACTTTTATTTATGTTCCTTGACTGTGTAATGTGCACATCTACATGAGTCTGTCCCAGACAACAAAACTTCTTAAGCTACGCAGAAATGTAGTGAAGCTTTCTTTATATCGTCACTTTACCAACACGCTCATCTTTTCAGTGTTTGGTAAGGATACTTGTAAAGTATTTGTTTCTTTCTTTCTGTGCGTGGGTGTGTGTACATGCGTGTTTGAGTTAATGCAATGCCGATGTCCATTTTTGCAGCTTCTATTGTATTTCTTATCTGGACCACCAAAGTCTTCAAATGTGTTGACTGCCAGACGGTGAGTAAGAGTTAGCTGAAGATACATTTCCATATTTTTTTGTGTATGGCACTATTACACACACACATTCAACCTTGGTTGATATATAACCATACTAGTGTTATAACAGGAACACAAATTATAGTGCATGAAATTACATATTGCATTTCAGCGAGCGGTCTTTTGGGCGAGAGGAGAGAGTATAGAGAATATGTCATGAATATGTTACATGTATGTCATCTCTGTGTGCTCGTCAGGCATGGAGAGATCTCTGGGTGGATGATGCCTTCTGGAGGCTCCTCTTCTCCATCATCCTACTGGTCATTATGGTGCTGCTGCGGCCTTCAGTCAACAGCCAGAGGTCAGTCAGGGTGTATGTGTAGGTGTGTGACTGAGGACAGGAAACCATTCCTGTAGTGTTCCATGTTATTGAAATGTGGCAGATGTGGCGGTCCCCAATTAACTACAGAGACAGGAAATTATTAGTGTCAGCTATACATGTTATGATACAAGGGATTAGGTGTGTAAGAACACATTTATCAAACTTCCATCAGTGTGTGAATGAGCGGTCTATGGTAATAAAAGAAAAACATAGCTATCACAGTTGAAATGTAATGAGTCATACAAATACAGTATATCAGGTAGCATCACTGTAGCCACTGTAGGGCCTCATAAAGGCTGTGTGTGGATCATAGCCATATTTAGTGTGCAATTGCTTCTTGTACTCAAGAACCTATGTTATACTGGAATATCAACTATTTCACTGGTTCTTTTATGTGATTCCGTCAGGTTCTCCCATTCTCCTCTCATAGACGATGACGATGAGGAGGAGGAAGACGAAGCCAAAGAACCTATGTTAAGCACAGCTTTTGGTGAGCTACAACATAAACCAACAACTTTCAGACTTGTAGACATTTTTGGTGGTTGGACTTGATCATGCTAATGAATTTTTTTTTTTAATGATGGTCAGAGGGCATGAAGATGAGAGGCACGAAGCAGGAGACCAATGGCTCCCAGAAGCTTCTCAGTAAAGAGGTGAGGACCCTTTATCTGTGAGGGCCATAATCTGTGCTTATGTTTCACAATATTAATGTATATTCTATGTGAAAATAAGCATAGAATTGGGGGCAGCCGTGGCCCACTGGTTAGCACTCCGGACCTGTAACCGGAGGGTTGCCGGTTCGAGCCCCGACCAGTGGGAACGGCTGAAGTGCCCTTGAGCAAGGCACCTAACCCCTCACTGCTCCCCGAGCGCCGCTGTTGTAGCAGGAAGCTCACTGCGCCGGGATTAGTGTGTGCTTCACCTCACTGTGTGTTCACTGTGTACTGAATGTGTTTCACTAATTCACGGATTGGGATAAACGCAGAGACCAAATTTCCCTCACGGGATCAAAAGAGTATATATTATACTTATACTTATACTTATATATAAGACTTGTGGGTATAAGGTAATTAGTCTGTTTTGTTTATTTGTTTTTATTTTCTGTCTTAACTTTTTATGAAAGTCAATTTCATCATATCAAAGTATAGGTATTATTATTATTATTATTATTATTATTGACCTTAATTAACATTAATAATAGGTATTATTATTTACCTTTTTATTACATTTGACTTCATGCTTGATGCACTTATGCATGGACGTAGTCGCATTCCATGAGCTGGGATGTGGGAAATGGCATTTTCATTTTGCTTTGGTGGTGACAGGATGAAGACCTTAAGTGGGCGGAGGAGAACATTCCAACATCGATGGCTGATGTGTGAGTTATGAACACCACTGGAACACTACATAATACTGTAACGCACCTGCAGATTCTTCACGCTGCATAAAGATATCTGAAGGAAAAGTTCAGAATAGGCACATTGTACTGTATGTTATACTGTACGACCGGAACCACAACAGATAGTAATACATAGAACATTTATTGAGGTGCCATTTTTTTGTGATTCTCTTTTTCCTCATGTTCACAGAGCCCTTCCTGTTATGTTGGATGAGGAGGAGGTAAAGGAATGTCTTTCTTTGTTTCCTCATCGTCTCATGATGTCTGGTCATATTTTCATCTAATGCTCTGTTTTAGACAAAACCAAAATATAAATGACCTCACATATTCTGTCTACACCCCCCCCCCCCCCCCCTTCCCTATTTCCTTTGCAGGACATTCAGAAAACTATAATGGAAAGATCAAAAATGGAATAGTAAGGAGGAAGGAGTGACACACCTGTACACTGGACGGCTGTAAATGTTATGTAGTCTGCCTGCCTGGTGCTTGGACATTACTGTTTAGATGCACATGACTGGCATCTGGTCTTTTGTTTTGTATATATGGATCAGCAGTGCTGTAGAGTCAGCGCTGCCAAGTTAGTTCAACTGTTGAGATTTTACTTACTTGAGCCTGAGTATGCCTTATCTTGTTTGCAACATCATGTATTTATAGTCACTCATAAGATTGTACATTTTTGGTGCACCATGCATGTACTGTGTTTATTGTTTAGTGTTACTTTCCCATCACAATTCCCTTATTCCTTTCCATGCCAAATACTTTTTTGTGCAATCTATTACAGGGATAGTCAAGAAGTTATTTATTTTTTTGGCTATGTGAAGTCTTAAATGGGAAGTATAGGGGTATGATATTTATAGGCTAATGAAGTTTAACTTTTTGAGTTCAAGTTTCTTTGTGTGTTTTTGGGGGTAATTAAACTTTGTAACAAACGCTATTTTGTCACAATATATTGAACTATTTTATTTTATACACATTACTTTCACATATGGGCCCTTTTAATCTGTTTAATACAGTTCTGGCTGATCCAGCCAAAATAAGCTGAGTGGTAATTTAGGTGTAGCTTAATATAAAACATGTGTTTTAACAAAAAGATGGCTGATGTAGCCTAGACTAGACCAGAGAATGTCTGATTAGACTTATGTGAGAAGCCCCTCACCTTGATCTATAATTCGTCTCTCGTGAGTCCATGGGCGGGGATCACGTGCCTGTCACAACAGCATTAGTGCATCACTTCACTTGCTGAAGACTTGCTGCGTTTGTGTGGAAATGGCGAGCATATGAGGAATTAGCCAGCACCCTCAATAACTTTATTCACGCAGTTGACAGAGTACATCTGCCTGATCCAAGACGGACATTTTATATGGGAGAATGGGATGAGAAAGGCGTTGTTAAATCTCTGAGATTGTGGATGTTTTTATATAGCAGGCGAGCTAACTGTAGCTTCTTGACACTTTGGTGGGGTGCATATCTTAGCTAACTAGCAAAACAGCTAACCCCAGAAGCTGTAGGCTATAGCTATATAACAAAAGATTCACGGTTGAGAACATTTTATGAATTGACACGGTTATGGTGTTGGTAGTTTGGTGTAACAGAGTAACATGAAGCAAATTAAATGGGTGACTTTTATACCTTGGACACTTTGTTAAGTCAAAGACGATAGTTAACGTTAGCTAGTGGTGCTAGTTTGACAAGATGACTTGCTTGGTTAGTTGACAGTCCATAGTTGTTCCTTCAGTTAACGTTACCTTGGGTTGTCTTTGCAAAGGTTAGTCACCTAAAATAAGTAAGACGCTGTTCCTTTGCACTGCGTCTTTAGTCGACAAAATTACGTGTCTAAATAACCATAGAAATCATAGCTAGTTAGCCAGCTTTATCGGAGGCAACGTCCGAGACTGCTTCACCATGCATGATGCCTATGAACCCGTCCCTATCTTGGAGAAATTGCCTCTCCAGATTGATTGCCTGGCGGCCTGGGGTAAGTTCCTTTACCGATGTAGTACTTGGAGGCAAAGAAAACGAAATATGTGGTCGCTTTTTCATAGGTTAGAAGAAAGTGTCAGAACACTCAGTCGTCAACTTCCCTGTTAGCAAACGGTATGTTTGTGCTCGCTCCATGACCGAGGATTACATGCATAACTGTGGACTACGTTATGTTTTGATTCTGTATTTTCACTCTCTTCAGTATGTTTGAATTTCAGAATATAACATACTTTTAGACCTTTTTTGTCCTGTCTAAGATGACTTTAACGCGAACAATGCAGCAGTAACGTTACCCCTTTTTCTATGAACGTAACATTTGTCTTTGACTTAATGATGCTGTGGATATCTTATTCACAGAGGACTGGCTTCTTGTGGGAACAAAACCAGGCCATCTTCTTTTGTACAGGATCAGGAAAGATGCAGGTAAAATTAGTGATGGTGCCATAATGGTCCCACTTTAGGAATCTTGTAGAATTTTGGGACAAAATATTATAGTGATCATTATAGGATCTTACATACTATAGATATTATAGTATTTGGGGTCCTACTGTAGAAGTACTGGAACACTGTACTGGAACACTATAGAGGACAAGGAATGTTGTACGTTTTACAGAATGTAATAGAAATATTATAGGGTTACTATAGTTCTTTTTTGTTAGGCCATGTTTCAAATTGTCTTTCTCTGTTCCGCATAGGTACCAATAGGTTTGAGGTGACCCTAGAAAAGTCCAACAAGAACTTTTCAAAAAAGATTCAGCAGGTACATACTTTGAGCTCACATTTCTGGCAGTGATTTCTTAAATTGGAGGACTTCTTTACAGTAATACACATGCACATTGTATTCTCAGAATAGAACATTTCTTTTAACTGGCTAAACTTATGCTATTTTAGTCATCCTTTTAGCTGTAGGACTGAGAGCTTGTTATTACTTTCCTTACTGTGCAAAGTGTATCTTTTTTAAAAATAACGCTACAATCAGAATGTAGTCAAGGAGCAATGATGATTTTTCATTAACTGCATTGCTTTTATTCACCAATGAGGCAAGACATAATATATTATTAATTGTAATTAAAGTTACAAATGCCTGCTGCGCTACACCTGTGCAACAATTCATATGTTAATCAAGTGCATTTTCTTACCCCATAGCTATATGTGGTGTCACAGTACAAAATTCTGGTCAGCCTTCTTGGTAAGATTACTTTATTTGGACAATTGCTGTAATGTGCAATACCTTTGGATGTTGATGCGTGGTATTGATTTATGTTTTTGTTTGGGGGTATTGTTTTCCCTACAGAGAATAACATCCATGTTCATGACCTCCTGACCTTCCAGCAGATCACTGTTGTGTCTAAGGCCAAAGGGGCCACTCTCTTTGCTTGTGATCTTCAGGTCTGTTGTAGTCATGGTCTCAGATGTTGACTATTTCCTATTTCTTATTGCTATCATTTGTATCTTACTCTCCTGTCCTTTTGTTGATATGTTCCTGTTTGTGTCTTTAGCAATCCTCATCTGGAGAGGCAAAGTTAAGGATGTGTGTGGCTGTGAAAAAGAAACTCCAGCTGTATTTCTGGAAAGACAGAGAGTTCCATGAGCTGCAGGTAAAGTCGTTGACATGTGGGAGGCGTTCATGAGCAGGGGTTGTGTGTGTCTTCCTGTCAGTGATTAAACATTGCTCTCTTAGGGTGATTTTGCGGCCCCTGACATCCCCAAGTCCATGGCATGGTGTGAAAATTCAATCTGTGTCGGATTCAAGCGGGACTACTACCTTATCAGAGTGAGTTCATGTTTTCTCAGTACTCAAAATATTCAGTGCCAGACATTCTAAACCAAATGGCTCATCCTTTAATGAAGTTAAAAAGCCTGGATGTGATCTGTTACGCAGAACTTCCTTGAAATCCTCTGTGCCTGTCTTTCAGATGGATGGCCGTGGAACTATCAAGGAGCTCTTTCCTACTGGGAAGCAGCTAGAGCCCTTGGTTGCCCCACTGGCTGATGGGAAAGTGGCGGTGGGTCAGGATGATCTCACAGTTGTGCTGAATGAGGAAGGAGTTTGCACCCAGAAGTGTGCCCTCAACTGGACAGACATTCCTGTCGCCATGGGTACTGTTCTAACGTTTATATCTTTTGTTAAGTTCAACACTTTGACATCCTCTAGAATATCTTATGCTAAATAGCCTACATTTAAGCAGTTAGTCATTTAGTCAAATTGTTGTATTCTTCTGTCAAGTTTTCTCCATTTACAATAATGGCTCAGCCTCCCTTCGGCTTGTCCTCAGTTCACATTTTCCCTACATGAGACAAAGATCAGAGAGTTTTTTAGAACAACAATGACAAGAAGCATGAAACAGTTAGAGATGGAGCTCCAAATATTATTTACAGGGTTCCCACAGGTTATAGAATTTCTGGAATATCATGGAATTTCGGAAAGTCTATTCCAGTCATGGAAAGTCAGGGAATTTTATTATTTTGGGGGCAAAGTCATGAAATATCATGGAATTTTGTTGGCCAAAATACATTAATATAAATATATTTCCACTCAGAATTGGTGTATATCTGGTTATTAGTGTTACTGCTTGCTTGAGTAGTAGTGATTAGCCCAACTTTGTTTATTCAATGCCCATTTATTAATTTCCCACTCTATGCGACTGTTCTGAAATCTTTGGTCGTTATATTGTACCCCTTCATTATATAGTAGGCCATGGAAATTCTTTTTTTTTTTTGTCAGGGAAGGTCAGGGAAAAGTCATGGAATTTTACATTTCATTTACAGTGGGAACCCTGTATTTAGGATCATATATTCTACATCCACCACAGAAAAAGTCAAAAAATAATTAATAAGGTTTTTTTGTGTTACAGTGATCAGAAATGCTGGAGCATAATGTATATTTGAAATACTGATATATATATATATATATATATATATATATATATATATATATTATAACGTTGCTAGTATTTCAAATATACATACTTATGCAGTACATAGTATAATACTACTCACGTTCCATGATTCATAAGTGTAGCCTGTTTTGGAGTATTGGCGACCAAATTATACAGCTGATTGTACATTTCTGTTTTGGATCAGTCTCTTTGTAACGCAATGTGTAATTGAAACCGTCACTGTAACTGATACCTGCACAGGGAGCTTAGCTGCAAATCCATAAATAAATATGAAACGATTGCTGGCAAATATTGACTATTAACTAAAGCTACCTGACCAAGCCAAGCTGTTTTTCACAGATGTATATTTACACAGATGGGCACTGATCACACATAAACACCTCTAAAAAGATTTTTAGAAAAATATGAATGTTACATTATGATTCTTGTATGGAACTTTTGAAGCATTTAATGGCTTTGTGGAAATATGTTTTAGACCACAGGTATTTAAAATGCTTTCATCTAGTATCACAAGCCTGGACAAGCAGTGCTATTTCAGCAGTTCCCCAGTTGCTCAACAGAGGGCGCATGATCCTATAATGACCTCTGTTCCCTGAGTGTGGGAAAAGCTCAAGGTGCCCCAAAGAGACCCAGTGGGATGCCTGTCCAGACAGTAACTGCTTGTTCTGTCCTTCTTTCTACTCATCCAGTCCAGTGAACCTTTGAGCGACCTCCCTCTCTATCAGTCCGATCTTTCCTTAGCCAGCTTCTCTTTCCAGATAAACCTGCAAGCTGAACAGGGACTGTTGGATTCCCTTCAATACAAATGACAATGCAGATGTGAAAGAAGTGTGTGTGTGTGTGTGTGTGTGTGTGCGCGCGCTTCTAACGAAATGATGGCAAAAGCAACAAGCCATCATCCTCTTTTCAGTTACCCGTTTTCTGTTTTTTTTAGCACTTTTACAGAAAAAAAAAGGAAATAATCTCTTATTGTTCAGGTTACCAAACACAGGCTGGACCTACTTCCCCATTTAAACTGCTAGAGCAGTATGGTTTTTAATTAATTGCATTTTACAGAAGTAGAGCTGTCCCCTAAAGTAACCGATAGTCATTTCCTCACCACATTCAGATGGCGGCTGGATGAAGGTTCTAGCCCAGGGCTCCTGCCTTCTGTCTCCAGCCACATTTCCTGCTGCTTACCATCCCAAGAGACTAGGATGGCCCTGAACTTTAGCTTTGTTGCAGAGGCTGATTTAATTTCGCCACATCCTTTCCTCTCAAATACAAACATCCATCTTTTGTAAAAAGCTATTGTTTCAATTCTCATGCGTTGTGTTATTTTTGTACCAATATTTTTTACCAGTGTCTTTCATTTTTTTGGGGGGGGGGGGGGTCAGTTTTTTTTTTTCTTCTGTTTTCTGTCTTTTATCTTTCCAACATACCAACCCCTCTACCCCTCTTTGTGTTGATCAGAGCACCAGCCTCCGTACATCATTTCCGTGCTTCCGCGCTACGTGGAGATCCGCACCTTTGAGCCGCGACTGCTGGTGCAGAGTGTTGAGCTGCAGAGACCTCGGTTCATCACCTCCGCAGGGTGAGAGACGCCTCGTCCCCTTCACACACTTCAGCATTCACGTATATGTGGAATACAAAAGTGAACAGAACAGTCTGGAGGTTTTTTTTCTCTTAATGGAATCAGTCATCAATGACAAACATCCACTGACTAGGCTACCAAAGTCACCACCAGCATTTTGAGGAGATGCCGTTATGATGCACTAGCATAGCTTTAGTCAGCATGAAACTGCACTTCTATTTTTAAAATGGCACATCTATTTTTAAAACCTTTGATGATGAAATAGGTGTTAACTGAGGCAAATCACACTTAGAGCAGTATCTTAAAATCATCACAAAACATGAACAAAATGTCTTGGGCTGAAATGAGGGAGTTCTCAAATATAGCATAGTGGCCTGTAACTAACCTATTTGTTAATACATGTATGGCTTACTTGTACTATACTATGAAAGGGATAACCCCCGTCGAGGTGTTCTGTTATACGGAATTAATGGACGAGGGGGGAGGCAAAGTTTCCTCCGCCTGAGTCCATTAATTCCGTATAACTGGACACCTCGAAGGCTGTTATCCCGCTTATCACCCGGTTGCCACTATAGGCAATAATCATGCCTTAATAGCACGCAAAGGAAACAAGCGGTTCCGTTTAAAAAGAAGCCGATTTGTTCAGTTTATATTTGGCCCTAACATCATAGCATGGACAGTTAGCTTGTTTACAGTTGATTCCATTGTTGCAAAGCCTGCTTCCTGGCTCAACCATCTTCCTACTATGGTTGTTATAGGTTGTTATATATTTTTTACCAGATCTACTTTATAGGTGTCCCGTTATTCAGAATTAATAGCCACACCGCCATCCAATCAGAAAAGATTATTTCTTAAACTTACTTGTATTATAGTATAGATACCTTATGTTAGAGGAACATCAGTATCTTTGGTCATCTTTTGGGCAGATGTGTTTGTATTGCCATGTGAATGGTACCTATTGAATGACTAAATATAATTACTGGAACACCAGCTGGTGAGTGGAATTGGACACCAGCAGGAAGCCTCAGGTGTCTCGCTGTCTTATATTTATTCATTAGCTGACTTGTTTTCTGGTGCGTTTTATGTAACAGTTAAACTTTCTCCCCTGTGGATAAGTAAAACTGAAGTGTCTCTCTCTCTCTCTCTCTCTCTCTCTCTCTCCCCCCCTCTCTCCCCCAAACCTCTATTCTCTTTCTGTCACAGGCCTAACATTGTGTACGTGGCCAGCAACCATTTTGTGTGGCGCCTTGTGCCCGTCTCCATTGCCTGCCAGATCCGGCAGCTTCTGCAGGACAAGCAGTTTGAGCTGGCTCTTCAGTTGGCGGTGAGCAGCCCCAGCCCCACACTAAACACCCACAGGCTCCCGCAGCACTCGGGAAGAACAAGCTCAGAATGCAAATGTGCACTGCAGAGGGAGATTTCCCATTCCCCATTCAAATCCCTCTGTTTCTTAGCCCCTGTTTGTAGCTGAAACGCCACAGTGTTATATGACTGCCCCATGACTAGTACAATACCCAGGGAACAAAAGTATTGACTAACTACTATTTTGGAAGTGTTCTTTAATGAATTGTCTGCTGTTTGAAATGAACATGGACAGAACAACATGCTAATCTTGCTGAGCTGTTGCTTATCCGGACTAAAGCGTACTACATACTCGCCGCACCCGACCGGTAGCACGACAACGTGACGTCAAAATTGCGCAATTCCTCTGTCGCACGAGAAATTTCAGCCTCGCGCAGGCAGGTCGTGCACAGGAGATTTCTTTTCAGATGCGCGCGACAAGCAGGATGAGCTTGAAGCCAAGATCAGTGAGCATGCGTGCCTCTATACAGACATCAACCACATTCAGGCATTTCATATAGCCTAGCCCACATCTTAAATAAACATGTTTGAATAGTCAGTTTGAGAAGAGAGGGAAATTAACCTGGCTAGGTTACCAGCGAGTTCATGATTTTTAAATAGTCTGCTGGATAAGTTAATGAAGCTACCAGAGAGAGGGAATTAAGATGAAAGACCTAGGACCCAGGGACATGCCAATAATCCAATAAGCAAAAGGTAACAAAGATATTTATTTTCAACCAAAGGATACATAAGACCTGAAAAAAATCTCTTTCCCCAGGAAATTACACAAACTCATTTCCCAGCACCAGCCAGCTAGCTTATTTGCTAAAATTTCCCTCGGGATGAATAAAGTATCTATCTATCTATCTATCTATCTGTCTATCTGTCTATCTGTCGATCTATCTATCTGTCTGCACACACCTTGGAAACTAGATGGTAATGATGGTAGTTGTGAATAGCAGCAACTGAAGTCTGAAGTATCATCACAGAGGGTAGTTTTTACTGCCATTGAGGCCAATGCCAATTCAGGAGAATATTGCAACTAGTGTCGCGACCACCACGTGCGAGTATAAATGGTTACGGCGCTCCCGTGACGTCACATTGTCCCGCTACAGGTTGCGAGTGGCGAGTATGTAGGACGCTTAACAGCCGTGTTACACCAGGTGTGCAATTGAAGCGCTCCGTTTGCGGAGCTTAAAAACAGGTTTAGAAGACTGGTCCAATTTTCCAGAATGTACGCGTTGCTATCACGTCTGGTGTAGCCAGTTCCATTGATTATAGTGGAAGCTATTTGTTGTAGCATATGCTCCGCAAACGGAACGTACCTTATGTAGCCTGTCTATACGGGTGTAAAACTAATAGAAAACGGTATAGGCGGGCTTGGAGATCTTGGTGTTTGACTGTGGTCTGAGTTGAATGTTCAAACTGATGTTTGTAACACTGTTGTAACATCTCAGTTTAATAATCAAATCTCCCCTGTCTTATGACCCCTCACACCTCTCTCTCCGTCTCCCGCTCTCACTACGCCCCTAGAAGATGAAGGACGACTCGGACGGCGATAAGAGACAGCAGATCCACCACATCCAGAATCTATACGCCTTCAACCTCTTCTGCCAGAAGCGCTTTGATGACTCCATGCAGGTGTTTGCTAAACTAGGAACAGGTAGGCTAGTGAGTGTGGCATGAAATGTGTAGATCCAGGTAGTAACAGTCAGTTGTCTTGGAGAATCAGAAGAGTTGTGAAGAGCACCCTGTTGTGTCCCCAGATCCGACACACGTGATTGGGCTGTATCCAGACCTGCTACCAGCAGACTACCGCAAGCAGCTGCACTATCCCAACCCTCTGCCCACGCTGTCAGGAGCCGAACTTGAGAAGGCCCACCTTGCTCTGATCGATTACCTTACACAGGTGTGTGTTTGTTTGAAAGTCCTGAAAGCATATCAGCATCAAAGAACTTGCTTAGGGGCAGCATCAAAGAACTTGCTTAGGGGCAGCCGTGGCCTACTGGTTAGCGCTTCGGACTTGTGACCGGAGGGTTGCCGGTTCGAACCCCGACCAGTAGAAAGCGGCTCAAGTGCCCTTGAGCAAGGCACCTAACCCCTCACTGCTCCCCGAGCGCCGCTGTTGTTGCAGGCAGCTCACTGCGCCGGGATTAGTGTGTGCTTCACCTCACTGTGTGTTCACTGTGTGTTGAGTGTGTTTCACTAATTCACGGATTGGGATAAATGCAGAGACCAAATTTCCCTGAAGGGATCAAAAGAGTATATATACTTATACATACTTATACTATACTTGCTTACATTTTTTGAAAACTGGTGCTTTCCATGCAGAAACGCAGTCACCTGGTTAAGCAGCTGAATGACTCTGACCCCTCTACAACTTCGCCCCTTATGGAAGGCACGCCGACCATTAAGAGCCGCAAAAAACTGCTGCAGATCATCGACACCACACTCCTTAAATGCTACCTCCATGTAAACATTTTCTCTATAGTCCTTCTACTTCTTACTGTGAATGCATGGCTAACCTTTGAAATAATAGATGTGTTGTCTTAATACATTGCACTCTTTTTTACCCCCGATGTAGACCAATGTGGCTTTAGTGTCCCCTCTCCTGCGTCTAGAGAATAACCACTGCCACATTGAGGAGAGCGAGTATGTGTTAAAGAAGGCCCACAAATACAGCGAACTCATTATCCTCTATGAGAAGAAGGGCTTGCACCAGAAAGGTACTGCTTTTACTTTCCTCCTTGTGCACGGTTGTTCTTTATTGATGGTGGGACTGTAAAGAACTCCTCATGGTGCCTTGGCTTGATGCCTCGTGATATTGTGTCATTTGTTCCTTGTAGTTAAGATGTAATTGTTGAACACAGATGCTTACTGTTGTGGAACTGTCCAGCTTCAATATTAGATTAAAGAATTCTAGAATAAAGCAGCAATATGAGTACCACATGCTAATTACGCGCAAAGATGGAAATAAAATCAAAACAAAACATGGTTCTGATTTCTCAACTCTACACAACTCAGAGCCACAAAAAAGCCCAGAGATCTTGTTAAAGGCCATACATACCTATGTGTATATAAAGAGCTCCTTGGCACTAGGGCTGTGCAATTAATGACTTCCAACGATTATGAAAACAAAATAATCAAAATGTAATGATTATTTTGCTACATTCAGTTTCATAACAATGCTTTCCTATTGTCTTGAGCTGTGGTGTGCATTATCTTTTTGCATGTTTTTTTTTGCATTCTGTTGTATTTTAAAAATGTAAAAGGTTTTGAATGTGGATGAGTTCACTGAGTCAAATCACTAATCGTGTTTAATAATCATGATCTCAATATTGAACAGAATAATTATGAAAATGATTTTTGCCATAATTGAGCAGCCCTACTTGGCACTGAAAGGCGAATAAGCTGCTTTCAGGTCCTGACACGTTGGGCTTGTTCCAGGTGTTCATGGCGGTGGCTTGCGGCCGGCCTGCTCCCGCTCCGAGACCATCTTGCTACACACTTTGGGCAGTTATCAGGCAGCTATTTTCCTATTCTAGTAAATGGGGAGCATAGAAAACACTGCCGTATTGGCGTTACGAACTAAACCCATGCTTTTCTATGTAGGATTCTTTTGAGTGCTGAGTCTCCTCATTAGAAAGTCTTTAGTTTTACTCAGTAAACCTCAGCTGCCAGGATGATATCATACTCCTCAAAGCAGGCAGCTGTGGATGAGCCCCCAGGCAGCTGTGGATGAGCCCCCCTCTCTCTCTTTTTTCTTTCCCTTTTCTCGCTCTCTCTCGCTCCTATGTCCTCCATTGCCTTGTCCACATGCCGCCTTCATGACATATCGGATATTCGGAAATCCTAACCTCTGATGGAGGAAAAATTACTTGAACGCAAGGTCGGGTCGGATTTTATGCTTGGTGACTCGTGCGGAATTCACCCTTCGCTAAGTCCCGCCCTCCTTAGTTACTGTTGCTATGCCTGACAAGCTTTAGCAACCTGCACGTCTATTACATAGGGGGAGAACCGGGACTTTTCAATGAAATGTAATTTACAAAGACATCGTACCACACTGAAAGCTAATATTTTGTTACCAGCAACCTACATCTGTCCTCTGTCAAATACAGTTGGAATTTCATCTCTGAACAAAACCGTTCATGAGTTATTTAAGCAGAAGTCAAATGTGCGTTTTGTTTCATTCAACTTTCCTGGCCAGAATGAATGGAACAGGCATGGGGGACGAAAGAAACATACTAGCTATGTACTTCCCACAACTTCAATATTTGACAAATAGGTGTTATTTTAAATAGATTGCTGATGGGTTATACATCTTGGTGAACGTCTGTTAACAACTTCTTGCCGTTATCGTGAAGCGTGTATCTCGCGGTTATGGAAATATCATGCAATATGCCATTTTTTATTGTTAGAACAATATGTGTTCCCAATTATATCATGTTTCTATAGTGTAACATGTTATTTCACTGTGTCTTTACGTGGGTTAGGGCACCACACATCCAAATAAGTGCCCTTCATGACCTACAGGCCTTCAGTCTCCACAGGTTAACATGGCAAAACTCGAAAAGCTTGTCAGACCTCCCATGCCTAGTGACGGGTTGCTAAGCCACGATTGGCCTGTGGCGGTTTTCGGGTGTGGCTTAGCGAAGGGTGAATTCTTGCGCCCCGAGGTACCCTACTTGACGTCACAATCATGCTCTCCAACCAGAGGCGATCTTCCTTCAAATAGGCAACGTAATTTATCACTTAAATTAAAACTACAAATTGAAACACTTGTCAGAGACATTTCCCTTGTTGCTCAACAATTTCTTATTTATTCTTATTTATATGTTTCCTGTATTTGTTTTCCGAGCTGATCTTATAAACACACTATTTTTGGAGGTCGGGCTTTTTCAAATCAGATCCTCTGGAGTTTACGGTCGTCATGAAGGCAGTATAAGTTCGGTCATTTACTGATATTGTGAGAGAGTACACTGTTGACACACTAGCTAGTTGAAATATAGCTGGTATGACATTGCCTGGTAATAAACAAGGCTACCACATTACTTCCATGATTCTGCTGTCATTAAAGGCAAAGGTGAGAGCCCTTAAGGGCAACATTCCCTGTGTGATAACAAGGTTGTGTTACTTAGAGTACTGTGTTAGGGATATGAGATGTGTATGTTGTCTTACCAATTTCAAAGCATTTGCTAATCATGTCTGCTAGCAAGCACTACAGGCTCATCATCCAACTTTATTGGATATCATTATTGCAATCATAATTATTGTGACCATTAATACACTGAATATTTTCTAGTATAGGTACATGCAAGACATATAATGAAACCATGGGACAGAAGACAGTGTATTGAATGCATGAGTTTTTTTTTTTTTTTTTTATTATTGCATGGGATAAAGGAAATGATTAAAAGGCTTTAAGAAATAGCTTTTCTGTGAGACTATTTGGAACGCCCTTTCTGTGAGCTCAATGATGAGTCCTCTTCAGAGGAAGATGTGTGGAGGTCCTCAGGAGCTGAGAATGATGTGTTGCTGGACTCCTCATCAGAGAACTCTTCGGGGTTACGGTAGATTGTGTGTAATCTCACTTTCCTCTTACCCAAAGTTTTTGTGTTTCCAACTGGTAGCTTTTGGAGAGACTGATCACTTTTTTTGCATGGAGGTTTAGGCTGCATTGTATAGTCCATTTGCAGTTCCTCCCTGAAATTCATGACCGATCTCGAGGCGATTACCTTACCAGGTGAACAGACGTGACTTCTCTTTTCTTCGAGACTTGAAATACTGGAAGACATGGACCCACTTGATAAGCTTTCAAGCTGGTCCTCATTTTCACTGTTAATGTCATTCCTGGGCAAAACGTCAAGGCTTTTGCTGTGAACTGCAATGTCTGGATCAGTGTCTGCAGACCTCTGAAAGGTTGAGCATGATGACCACTTCCTTGCTCGAAATGACCTTTTATTAGCAGGGCATGCTGGTTTTGAAGGATAGATAATAGATCCTGATGAATGACTATTTGCTTCAAGCTCATTCTGTGATGTTTTTTAATTAGAGGTAGTTGCACTGTCGTCATGATACACACCATCTAACACAGATGTAGCCAGACATATAGAAATTAAGTCTAGTTTAGATAATGATATCCACTGTCCTATCAATTTCTGAGTGGGAATGTTATTAATCTTAGAAATGTCACAGTGTAACTCTTCTCTGAAGAACTGAATGTTGCTGATGCATGCAACCATAGTTCCCAAAGTATCACTCAGTGCATTGATAACTAACTCACTTTCCTCCCCACTGTTTGATTTCTGTTTAATTTGATCATTTAGCTGGGTACTCAAGTGGTTAAGAGCTGCTACGGTGATCTGTTTAATAGAACTGGCCAACTCATGAGCAGACCGTGGATCCATAACTTCTAGGACAGGAAGCTCCATCATTTCAGGTTTTGGGATATCGTAGTCAACAATTTGAGATTCTGCAGCATTTATATTTATCAATAGAGCCATTTTGTGATAAACACTCTTAACTATGACTTCCATTATGTCTTTGATACTGACTGCAGACACACGCTGTCTAATCACATTCTTCACAGACTGAATAATGCACTCTTTAAAGCATGCAGAGGAAAAATGTTCCAAAATTTCATCTGTAATTCTGGGCAGCAGGAGAGAGTGAGTGAGACATTGGTATCATCTGGACTCTTTGTGATGTATGCCTTGCTTCCTGTTGGTGACATGCTTACGGACTGCTTGATTACTTCATTTAACCACGTGCCTCTTCCAGCCCTTTGAGTAGGTGTACCAGTCCTACTAGATAGTGCAGAGTCTGTGTCCAAGAACATGCTAATCACATCCTCAATCAGGTCATCAGTGACAACATCAATACGGGACAATGCATTTTCTACCTCCAAGGTTTCCTCAGAAGCTGACCCTCTTTCAAGGTCCTTGCTCTTTTGAAGTTGTGAAGGTGAAGTGGATGGGCTTCTCGCCCAATCCATAAGAGTCATTTCAATAACATTTAATGTTCTGCATATAGCATCAACTGCTGTCTGACTAGCCACAGGAGACAACCCCCTCTTCGGAGATTCTTGATTGATTGTAGCAATCAGCTTTTCTTTGACTTGGCCATAAACTCTATTGATAAGTTCTAATGCAACTGCATTAAGCCGTTGGTGCGTGTTATCTTCGGGTGCTGAGAAGGGCCTTGGAGTCTCAGGTGACATGGAGACATTTTGTGTGGACATTGAAGCATTTAGCTCTGTAGATACGCTTCTTAGCATGTCCCTTGTAAAATGCCTCTCCTCTGGCCCCTGTTTCTGTTGTAGTGCTGATGTTATGTCATTCATAGATCGTGACATTTTATATTGTTTTTTCAATACTTGACGAACATGCTCCTTAAATGGTGGTGTAGAGATATGTTGAAGAACTTCATTAGCAATAATGGGATAAAAATTGGGAAGTGACAGACTCTTAGTGGCAGCATGTGGTGTCCTACTAACAGTCGCTGCATGGGAGGTAGAATTCTGAGAACTGAGAGAAACTGTTGATGGAGTTGCTTCAGGAAACCTGTTGTTTGCACTTGACATTTCAGGAACAACATTTGTATCCTCAGAACTGACAGCTGACAGCTGTATTCCACTGGTAGAGGTGACACACATTTCATCCCCAATCAAAGTCATTTTTATATCCTCTAATGATTTGCATACAGCTTTCATTGCTGTCTGACTGGCCAATGGAGACACCCCCCTCTTAGAAGATTCTTGATTTATTTTAGCAGCAAGGTTTTCCTTAACTGTATTAAACACTGCCTCTATTTGTTGTGATGCAGCAGCATTGAGTTGATCAAGAAGAACATCATGCTCGGGTGAGCCGCAAGCAGCTATCTCAACTGACAAAAGGGAGAGAATGTTTTCTCTTGACATTAAATCATTAAGTTCTTGTGATACTGTTTTAAGCATGGTCCTTATAGCTCTCCTATCCTCAGGCCCCAGCTTTGGTTGTGGTGTTGATGACAACTCTTTTACAGAAAAAGTACGTTTAAGTTCATTCTTCACCGCTTCAGTGATCCTGTCCTTAAATGATGTTGTAGTAAAATATTGACTTACTTCGTTTGCAATTGCTGGATAAAGGCAGGGCAAAGATTGGGTTTTGGTGGTAGTATACACTCGGTTGGTATCTGAGCCGGTTGAATCAAAAGTAAAACTGGGCATATTCAATTGAATCTCCTGTGATTGAGAATGCTGAGAATTGCTGGGAGAGGATGAAGTAACAGAGAGAGCACTAATGGCACCTGCCAGCACCTTAACCTCATCTGAAGAGATCTCTGGTGTAGCTTCCTGTAAGATGACTGATCGAGATTGTTTAGTCTTGAAAACTTCTAAACTACTGGAGGAAGAAGAAGCACCAGAGAGCGCAGGGCTAGCACCTGCCAGCATCTCAATCTCTTCTGCAGACATCTCTAGTGTAGAGACTTCAGCTTCCTGTAAGATGACTGATTGAGTTTCTTCAGTCTTGAAAACGTTTAATCTACTGGAGGAAGAGGAATCACCAGAGAGCGCAGGACTAGCACCTGCCAGCATTTCAACCTCTTCTGCAGACATCTCTAGTGTAGAGACTTCAGCTTCCTGTAAGATAACTGAAAGATATTCTTCAGCTTCCTGTAAGATAACTGAAAGATATTCTTCAGTCTTGAAAACGTCCAGGCTGCTTGCAGGGGATGAAGATCCAGAGAGAGCACCACTAGCACCTGCCAGAGTCTCAACCTCATTTGAAGATATCTCTAGTGAAGAGACTTCAGCTTCCTGTAAGATGACTGATTGAGTTTCTTCAGTCTTGAAAACGTTTAATCTACTGGAGGAAGAGGAATCACCAGAGAGCGCAGGACTAGCACCTGCCAGCATTTCAACCTCTTCTGCAGACATCTCTAGTGTAGAGACTTCAGCTTCCTGTAAGATGACTGATTGAGTTTCTTCAGTCTTGAAAACGTTTAATCTACTGGAGGAAGAGGAATCACCAGAGAGCGCAGGACTAGCACCTGCCAGCATTTCAACCTCTTCTGCAGACATCTCTAGTGTAGAGACTTCAGCTTCCTGTAAGATAACTGAAAGATATTCTTCAGCTTCCTGTAAGATAACTGAAAGATATTCTTCAGTCTTGAAAACGTCCAGGCTGCTTGCAGGGGATGAAGATCCAGAGAGAGCACCACTAGCACCTGCCAGAGTCTCAACCTCATTTGAAGATATCTCTAGTGAAGAGACTTCAGCTTCCTGTAAGATGACTGATTGAGTTTCTTCAGTCTTGAAAACTTCCAAACTACTGGGAGCACCAGTGACCTCACCCATAGTATCCACCTGACTTTGTACAACTGTGCCATCAGAGGAAGACTGTTTAGCTTTATGATACGGAAGAGTGTCCTCATAATTGTTTTTTTGATGGCATGACAATGCAATATCATTGAGAGAGGGGCACACTTTTGCCACAGTATTAACTCCTTTAGATGTGCTGACATTTGTAGGTTTAAGAATAACCTTTTTAGTAAAGCCTGCCAAAGCATCAAGATCAATGAAGGTACTGTTGGATGTTGAGAGATTGTCTTCTTTAGAGGAGACTGTTCCATGTTTCTCCACTTCTGGATCAACTGCTTTTTCGGAACTTAAAGACCGCAACATTTGACTGGCAGAGGCAATGGACATTTCATTCCCCAGGGTCATTTTCATATCCTCTAATGACAAGCATATAGCTTTTATTGCTGTCTGACAGCCCAGTGGAGACACTCCCCTCTTTGGAGATTCCTGCTTTATTTCAGTGGCAAGTTGTTCCTTGACTTCACTGAACACTGTGTCAATTAGTTGTAATGTAACTGCATTGACTTGACTGAGAACAGCATTGTGGTCAGAGGAGGGCCCTGTTGTCTCATCCGGCCAAAGAGAAAGAATACGTTCGCTTGACCGTAAATTACTTAGTTCTTTGGATACTTTTTAAAACATGTTCCTCATAGCTCTCCTTTCCTCAGGCCCCACATTCAGATTTAATGATGATGGAAGGTCATTTCCAGAAAAAGAACATTTGAGTTCATTCTTCACTGCTTGAGTTATCCTCTCCTTACATGTTAGTGACGTAAGATATTGCATTACTTCATCGGCAATTGCTGGAAAAAAGCTGGGTAAAGACTGACTTCTGTTGGCAGTATACACTCCGTTTCCAACAGACACTTGGTCTGAGGTCGTTGAATCAAGAGAAACACTGGGCAGACTCAATTGAATTTCTTCTGTTTGAGAACGCTGAACTGCAAGGGGCTGACTAATCATGCTTGATGACCGAACACTCACTTCTTTTGAAATCTGTGATGCAACAGTGGTGTCTTTGGGCAGTGAACACATGGCATTATCTTTCATGTTCCAATCGTGGTTATTTTGGTCTATTGATGATCTGCCAGCAGACTTTTCCAGGCTTCCCAAGGGAGTACAACTGGTACCTGCCGGCATCTCAACCTCAACTAAAGGGGCCTCCAATATTGAGGTTTCAACTGTTTTAAAGGAAATTGGCCCACACTCTACAGTCTTGAAAGTTGCCACACCAGTGGGAGAGGGTAAAGCAACAGAAGTAGCGCTACTGGCACCTGCCAGCATCTCAAGCTCATCTGAAGAGCTCTCTGGTGTAGAGACTTCAGATTCCTGTAAGGAGACTGACCCACATTCTACAGACTGGAAAACAGCCACACTGCAAGAGGAGTAGGAAGAACTAGAGAGATTACTACTAGCACTTGCCATTGTCGGTGGATAAATATCATCAGAAATCTTTGCCTCAATGTTTTTGGTTTTGTTTGCAACCTCAAATGGCCGTCTTTGGTCCATTGCCTCCCATGCAATATTCTCTTTCTTCACAATGGAAGCATTAATAGCCTCAGTCTTGGGCTCGACCTGGCTGTGAACAGCTGGGGACTTTGCAAAACTCAAAGATACATTTAAAGTTGACTCCTGTGATGTGCCATAATTCATGGAATCTTTTTCTGAACAGTATGATTCCGAATCAGAAGTGTTGCCACTTTGACCATGAATTTGCAACTTTGAGGTTCTTGCCTCGTCACTTGATGGATTGCAAGGACTGCAAGCAATACTTTCAAGTGCAATTCTGATAAGATCATCTGAAATAGCTTCAACTTGATATGTAAGCGTTCCAGTCCCTGATTCCTTAACAGGAGCCTCAGTTCTTGGAGCTTGTTCATATATGTCTGCAGCTATAGCTTCAACAAGGCTGATGGTTTCCATTAAATCTGTCTCAAGATTCTGTAGAACAAGCCTTAACCCATTCAGTGCTCTCTCAGAGGTTTGAGGAGATATCATTTGAGAATCTCCTAAAGAAGCAAAATTGAGTTTTTCAAGAACTTTGACTCTGATCTCCTGAAGGACGCTGTTAATGATTTCAGTCACATAAGGGTGAAGTTGTTTCACAGGTGAGGTATCAGATTGGTTCTGGTGTTCAGAGGACTCAACAAAGAGTTTGGAAGGCCTGACTGTGCGAAAAAGGCACAGTAATATGTCAGTAGCCAACTTGCCCCTCAGCACTCTGGTTGCCCTATGAGGACGAAGTTCAGAATTTGTCAGCATAGTGTCATTCCGGATGCACTCTGCAATTTGCATCTTAAAAGATTCACTACTTAAGTGGTCCAGCAGAGCCTGAGTAATTCTAGCCTTCTTGTTAGCCTCGGGATCAAGTTGGTTAGTCGGCAGCTTCACTTTGCCGAGACAAGGCAATTCTCGATATGGTGTGTCAACCGATGGGGGCAGCAATTTGGTGACTGATGAAGATATCTGCCATACAAAAAACGAAATAAAGGTATTAACTACCATCATTCATTTGGAGGTCAGTAAAAGGATAGGACATATGGTATTATCAGGGTATTATGCATATGAAAAGTATCTGCTTACTCTACCTGGTTAGTTATGTCATGTCCCCTGGCTGGTAAAGGAGCAAGGTGTTGGAGTGTGGGCCTCCTCGGCACGGTAATTTTCTGTGCTGATTTTACTACAAAAATATGAAATAATTCACAATTCAGTGACAATGCTTTTGGGTAGCAGTGCCACCTCAGTCCACAAACACAACTTTACTATTTCATTAGAGAGCAATAAATTACATTAAACCCTCCTTAAAAAATATGAGCATTAGAAAGAAATGTTCAGATTTAATTGGCATGGGCAAATCCGGAATGCCAATATCTTTCTCAAGCCCTTCAAGAGGCTGGAGAAGCTCTGGTTATAATGACACATTATGGTTCAAAAGTGGTGGCAGCAACACAATGACAGGGATTCCCTCAGTGACAAACCTAGAGCCAAATGATCTGGTCTGAATGCCAAGACCATTGAAAATTTACAAGACCAGAAGGCAGCCGTCCTGTCAAAAGCCGTCCTGTCCCCCCCCATTCAGAGTGCTTGAGAGTTCAATACAATTTACTCACAGTCTAGATTCAATTATCTCTAATTGTTTTAAAATGAAAAGCTTTTTCGGGGCACTATGTATTATCACCAAGACTGGATTTTAAAGCCTTAAAAAATTAAAGGACCGTGAACTTGCTTTAGAAAAAAAAAACATGTCATGTCAAAAAGAAAACCAGAAAATAGCATTTTCTCTGATAAATGGTCTCTGACCAACGGCTGCAGAGCCACTGAGGAGGCCTACAAGTCCTTCCTGGAAGAGAGACGCTCAAAACCGGAAGCAGTTCGTCGCATGCAACATGAACGGCCATAGTAGTAGTAGGTCTCTGACCACCAGTAGCCAATATGATTATGTATCATATTGGCTACTGGTGTTTATGAATTTACACACATAGCAGCACCATGGAGGCCTCTTAGAATTGTACAAAAGACCTCAGGTCACCACACATAATCCTCATTTCTATAGACCCTTTCAACAAGGTAAACAAAAACAATGCTTGAACGTTCTATTTAGGCCCCAATCTACTTCCTCTGCATTAAGATAACATATGGAATGTTAAAAAGGAAGTCTTGTGGGGCCAACTATGATGCTGATAATGGAACTCTCTTGAAAGGGTCCATATGGAAAAATCTGTCAGAGAGGTTTCTTCCAGTTAGAGAAAATCAAAAGAAGCAAGAGAAGATCACAAGAAGCAAGAGCAAATCAAAAGAAGCAAGAGAAAATCAGGGTGTACTGATGTGTCCATTCACACACTTCTCAGATGAATGTACTAAGCCCCCTTCTGGCCTCTGGTTTTTCACAGCATCTGCTTGATTTCACTCGGAGTGGCCCCCAATGTAAATATTTTATGGCGCTTACCTGAGGTTGAGTTACCCAAAACTTGATTGAGAAGTTTTGTTTGAACCTTAGTGTGTACCCTCATATTCTCCAACTCCCTTAGGGTTTTCGTCAACGTATCCACTTCTGCCTGCTGTGCTGCAGCCCTGTGTTCGAAGATACTTTTTTCCTGTAAAAAGACAAAATATTAGGGATTGTAGGACATGGCTGGAACAACACATTACTTTACATATAATGTCTAACTATCTCACCCTTTGGCTCCTTTTCTCCTGGATGTCTCTCATGTATCTCTTCCTGTTCAACTCATGTTTTATTTCATTTTCAATGAGGTGTAGCCGTGTTCTATCTGGTGCAGATGTCTGCGGTGTCTGTCATTTGTGAAAAAAAAATCGATCGATTTATTATGAAAAATATCAAATATTTTTTTATTAGGCTATTAAGAAAATACAGTAAAACCACCGCAAAATATGCTCTCGTCAGATTATATTTCTTCAAGAAAATTTGAAGCTGTTCCTACCGTTATGCTCGGAAGTTGTCTTCCATTCAGGAGTCCATCCTTCTCTTTGATTGTCCTCTTTGTGGATTTTTTTGTTTGCCTTTGAATTTACATGTTGATTTAATTTCATTTCAATATGAGTAATTCAGAATTTGCATTAATAGTAGGTCAAAAATACAGTTTCTGCTTCTTAAAATGGCATTATCCTTGTAGTTCATATAGGCATCATTTAACAGTCCTTATTTATAGTATATATTTTCCTTACTCCAGTCCATGCTGCTGCTGTGATTTATCATGCCTTGGGAGCTCACTCGATCGTATGAAGGTTCTGATATCTTCCCCAGTCACGCTGTCTGAAATTAGACCCTGCTCTTCCAGCTCAAGAAACTTTTTCTGTCTTTCTCGCTATGAATGGAATAATAATTAAGTGTTTGCTGTAACTGTAATTAAACACGTACATTATGTGAAAAAACAAACACAATGAATTGATAGGTACCTGTTGTTTGTTTTTAATGTCATTCTTGACATCATCCACATAATCCCAGTACATACTGTATTCCTTGCGAGAACATACTACCTACAGGTATACGATTAGGCAAAACAGATTAATATGTAAATATATTCCAATAATATGGCAATTAAAGTAATATGCATCATTAGTTAATAGTCGTTTTTGGATAGAGATTGCGTAATATTCACAGAGAGAGGAGGCGTCTTTATGCCGCATCTTGTGTCTAAAAACGAGGCAAAACATTGCCGGCCTGGTACTTAGTACCGTGAGTGTTTACACACAAGCAGGCATGTTCAGGAGACAGGACCAAATAGCAAAATGAAGCATGATGTCCAACATTGGGCGTGAGGAGTAACACATGGGAATGAACTATGCATGATTTTCACATAGCTTTGACATTCATAGCTGGGGATTTTGCCATCACTAATTTTACCCCCATAACTTTTGACAACTGAAAATAAAATGTGATACAATGAACAGAAAGCCTCTTCAATGTGCTCAATTGCCATGTAGGCTAGCCTGTTAATCAAATGAATGTAGGAAAATAAAATTCTGGGTCGGGTTAGTGAATGAGAGTAGGCCTAACGTTGCTGTTCCCTGAAGATGAGTCAGATCCTACAGTTAAGTTATGTTGGCCATTCATCTACAAATGCTTTTCTTTTGGATGCCAGAAACTGAGTACCGTATTTTCCAGACTATAAGTCACACTTTTTTCATAGTTTGGCTGGCCCTGCGAATTATAGTCAGGTGCGACTTATATATGAAAAAATATATAATTGAACATGTTTTTAAATGTTAATTCATATTAACTGACATGAACCCTACATGAAACATTACTATCTAGCCGCGAGAGAGCGCTCTCAAATGCACAAGTTCTGTGCACTTTCAGTCAGAGATTAGTGGTTGCGCTATGCCTGAAACACATGTGTATACCTAAATCCTCAAATTATGGCCAGGATTCTGTTTGGGCCTCAGATTCGGACAAATAAAAGCCAGTAATAATTTTGTTTCAATTTAACACTGAATAAAAGAGCTCTTCTTAATATTTTATATTGTTGGTTGGTTTAATATTGTTGCCAATGAAAAGTCATTGTCTTACACCATGAGTCTCCAACAAGTTGCTCTCAAGCTACCGGTTGCATGCCGCCCCCTTCTGAGCTTGCCAGAGGCTGAAGCAGTAACCTACATTTAAACACAATTGTTGCTGCCAGGCATCAGCCTACGAATTTTATAAAAAAGTAAATCATGAATAATTACAAAAAATAACTAAATTTAGGCCGAATAAGGTTTCCATTTCAGCACACATGTTCCATGAATAAATTAAAGAGGGTGCTTTCATACATGAAACTCAATAGTAAACCATCAAATACCCCACAGATTTCAGTGGTCATCAGTCCCGATATTTAGCAATATAATCAAACAGTAAGCCATGCCCCAAATAAAGGTGCTGTGCTTTGCGCAGCCTAAATAAAAAAGACCCCAGCCATAATTTGAAGATTTACGATAGTCTGTCTCCTAAACATTCCTCACCTGTTATCTAGACATGCATGAAAACATTTGAAAACAACACTTACTGCCATGTAGGCTAATATTTGATCGCTGTTTTGCTACTAATTATCTTTCACGTACTGAATACGCACACTAGAAAGTGAGGCCTACTATGCGCTTCGTGTCTGTATCTGTCTGTTCACGTCCGCAATCGATTATAACGTTCCTCAAATGGGGAACACATCCATGTTTTCTCACGTCATAGGCTGTCATGCTTCTGTGTTTACAAAATTCCTGACGGTTCCTGATCGCTAAACGTTTGTTTTCCTTTCCTGTCGATTGCGGTTGATGTAGAAGCAGCTTCTAGGCTATAATTTGACTTCAGCGATGAGAGAGGGAGAGAAAGAGGCACTCGCAAAGTGGTCCATGCGCGTGTGTCTCTGCATGGGGTTCAATTGAAGTCAGAGTTGGTCCGTCCAGTCAATAGTCCCGCATTCAGGCCGCTCCATTATTAGATTAACTTATCAGACAGCGCTGTAACATGTGTGGGAATTTCTCTCATTATGATGGAGTTGTGGGACTTTTATTATTATGCTCAATACTTAATAACTTATGCGCAATACCCGCAATCTCGCGCTGAAATTTAGGCCCTGGTTTTAAATGCGCATATTTTTATCTCTCGAGCAATTGTTCTGCTGCCAGCTTGTGCCAATATATCGTCCAAAATGCTTTATTGTATTGCATTCTCCACATTTTTAGCTAAATTTTCATGCCACATCAGCATTTTTGTTCAGTGAATCTTTTGTAAGTTGCTTCACAATTAGTGTGGGCACTCGTCAGCAGCCTTCGGCTTGCCTCTTGCCACTATTCACTCCTTCGTTTTCATTAACATTCCCTGTAGAATTGTCAATATTTTTGGCCTCTGTGTCCAGTTACATCTGTCTGTTCTTGGTCTTGGATTTTGTGAAAAAAAATTCTAAATATCACCTGCTTGATGCAGCTTTGGTCTGCACGTCTTATTAAAACCGGTCTGTGCTCTCGTGGGCATTTAATCTGCTGCCGGCTTGTCACTCCACATCGCCCAAAATGCTTGATTGCATTGCATTCTCCACATTTTTAGCTAAATTTTCGTGTACCATATCAGCATTTTTGTTCAGTGAATCTTTTGTAAATTGCTTTACAATTACCTTCGGGCCTATAGATCTATGCCTGGCTTGCTTCGGTCACATATTTTTAAAACCATCTTTTTCTCTCTCTCTTGAGCATTTAATCTGCTGCCAGCTTGTGACTCCACATTGCCCAATAGATTGCATTGTATTCTCCACATTTTAGAGATATTTTGTCATTTTTTTTCAGTGAATCTTTTGCTTTACAATTAGGCCTATCCGGCTCTTTTCTTGGCTGCCTTCACTGTCACTCCTTCTTCGTCTTCATTAAGATTAATCTTTTTGGCCTCAATAATCCAGTTACATAGTCTCTGTTTTTGGTTTTGGATTTTGTGAAATACATTTCTAAATATTTATAGTCCAATGCGACTTATATATGTTTTTTTCCTGTTCATGAGGCATTTTTTGACTAATGCGACTTATACTCTGGAGCAACTTTATAGTCCGGAAAATACGGTATTATACCATGACAGTTTGTAAGGGTAAAGCCTGCTATTGCAAGTTTTGGTTTGCCAGGTCCATAGGCTATATACTGTAGGCAAAGTGTTTCTGGAGAGAATGTTGAATTTAGTCAGACCTGTGTGATAAAATATGTCCAGGCTATCTCTATCTCTAACTAGCTCATAGCGAGAAGAATGTATGACAGAAATAACAGTGGACTAACTATGGATAAGTGGATAACTTGTAGACCACAATGGTAAGAGTTCACTGTCATTACATTTAGCTGTTTGGCTGCATAGCATGGTAGTTTGTTTGTTAAACAGTGACAGTAAGCTATGTTCGCTAATGTCCAGCTTCTAGATGTTATGTGTTCTGTGGCTAACAGTAGTTATAATGTGATGATGTTAAAGCTTGCTAGGACAGATGCACAAGGAGTTCATTCTGGATTTTAGGATAGCCTATATGGCAACCGATTGCATTCCGACCTACAGTCAACTCTAGCAGCTTGACTTGAATCTTTGTGGACTTAAAGATTGTTGTAATGTGCTGTCTCTACTATTGCTGCTTTTGATCAGTCAGACTTTAAATCTCCTGTGGGGGGTTGGACATATGTAGTGTCATCAAAACTTCTGCCCAGATTCCCCCATTCCAACCTTGACGCATTTACAGTCGTGACGGAATGAAATGTTTCGCCTTTATGTCTACCCTCGTTGGTGGTAAAATTGCCGGGCCAGTTCAACCAGCCATTCCGTCTAACAACATTGTGTCTAACAACATCCAGCGTTTCGCCATAAAGGTGCACAAAAAGGCGCCATATTACTCAGTGTTAAAACGACTATTGTAAGACTTCACAATAAAATGAAATTAAATTGGGGAAATCAATAGAGACCATACCATATCATCACCAGTAATCAAGTTTCTGTCCTTGAGATTATTGTGGATATGCTTGCGGTGAAGATGCTGATTAAGGTGGGGATCGTGTAAACTGTGATATGTTGGCTTCATTAAATGGCAATTGGGATCTCGGAGATAGAAATCCCACGATCGCAGATAAAGCTATGGAATAAAACAAATATTTATATACATTTATGTTAACAGATTATCAGACACAGCATTCAAACAGGGATCCCACCCATTTTCACTGACAAAATTTCAAAACCTTTCCATAACCATTCACAACCTATAAGTACATAACTGTTTACTTTACGCCCCAAGGGCTGTGGCAGCATAGTGGCTAAGGAGCTGGTCTAGCAAGCAGTAGACAGAAACGATATGGGTTCAATTCCCAGCTGCCACTGCTCTCTGGATAAAAGTGTCAGCTACGGACAACGAGATTGGATAAAATATGCTTTCTCTCCCACCAGATGTATCACCATCACACCTTGAAAACATTCAAAGCTTTGCCTCAAACTTTGTGAAGGAGATTTTTTTAAAATACCCTAGCAACATCCTAGGAACCACTAGCAACCAACATGATTATCATAGGAACCATTTTATTTAGCATAGTAACCACCATAACTGGTATTGACAGATGCAGTGGTATTTCCTAGCTATGGTCTCCTCTACACTGTAGCTTAAATGTTATTGTATTGCTATAGCTCCGTATCTTAAATGTTATTATATTGCTGAAAGTCACCTTGGATAAAAGTGCCTCCCAAATTAATAAATGTGTAAATAATTACCCTAGCAACACTCCCATAATGTCAAGCTGGCAACATCCATAGAAACTAACATAATTATCATAGCAACCAGCCTAGCAACCACTTTATTTAGCATAGGAACCACCATGTCTAATCTAGCAACACCCTAGCAATCATCTCAACTACCCTAGCAACCACTACCATAATATCAAACTAGCAACATTCATAGCAACTAACATAATTACCATAGCAACCAGCCTAGCAACCACTTTATTTAACATAGGAACCACCATGTCTACTCTAGCAACACCCTAGCAACCATCTCAATTACCCTAGCAGCCACTACTATAATGTCAACATAGCAATCGCCATAGGAACAAACATGATTACCAAAGCATCTATCATATCAACCACTATGACTACTCTAGCAACACCCTAGCAACAATCTCAACTCACCTAGCAACCACTACCATAATGTCAAGTTAGCCACATCAATAGCAACTAACATGATTACCATAGCAACCAGCACTTCTACTTTAGCAACACCCTAGCTACCACTATCATAATGTCAACCTGGCAATCGCCATAGCAACCGGCACGCTACCTCCTACCTATGTCCCTTGTATGTCTAAATATAAATGGAATTTCATGAATTTAGGCTACTGAATTCTGTTACTCCAGACCTAGATGGGATTTTACAATTCCATGACTTTTCCAAGTTTTCAATGACTGTGGGAAACCCCTTAGACCTTTTGATGAAGACCCTTTCCTGTGTAACAATAAAAGTAACAATAAAGAAAATTAGTACCCCAAACCTACCGTTTCACCCAGTTTACGCCGAGTGAATGTCCCACTGGCCTCTGGCCGGGTAGAGGGTTCTGCCATGGCGGAATTCCTCCACATTGGCAACAGGGATTGTTAACTGCGTCCCTATAATAACCAAACAACAAATCAATTTATTTGTCTTGCCATTATGGTATGGCTGCAGATAAATGGAATGGACCAAGGTATTTCAGTTTAAGATAAGCTGCCTGGACTTTTAACCTACTTATTTGACAGATTTGTGCACTGAATAACTGCAAAACATCTCTGACTGGAGATCTTATGAGCTTAAATTAGGCCATGACTATACTACACTATAAACTGTTAATTTTATGTTTATTGATTCCATTGTAAGTCACTTTGGATAGAAGTGTCTGCTAAGCACCATAACCATAAATGTTTACACATAATCTAGCCTAAATAAAAATATGAATTAGCGTATAATGTAATATCTAGGCCCACGGCAGATCTAATAAAACCATGTTAGTCATATCTGTCTTGGATGCCATGTTCGCAAAATACAAAAAGGTTGCCTACCATACTCCTTGCTGAATCAGCACCGATAGAATGATCAATCTCTGCAGCAATAATTTAATAGTGTGGCACCATTACATCACAATGGGACACTGTTGATGACGTCAGACATCCATAACTACTGTTGCTAATATGTTGCTAGGTTACAAAAAGTGTTCTAGAATCTTAAAGGCTAGAGCCGTAGTTATCAAAGATCCTTGATTACTAGCTCCGCTTTAACCCTCTCTGGTAGTTATGTTTCAAAGTAACAAAACCAGAGCCAAATAAAGGTCACTTCCAGGATCTTTTTGAAGTTTACATGAACCACGTGACCTTAACGAATTTTGAAAACCCATTGTCGCAACTCTACATTGACAAAACATGTTGTTTGTGTGTCTGAACGTTTACATGAAAGAAAGCAGATCTATCGCTAGAACTACAGTAGCTTCTAACTACAATCACGCACGCTGATCGCTGCAACAAGAATACAAAAATAAGCAGCTCTGTAATCTGAGCTCTGCACAGATCTTTGAAACACTTGCTCATAACGTGTTGTTAGCACTACCTAGGCTACCTCATGATTATCAAACGTTTTTTCCCCGATGGTTGACTAGTTGTGGTTAAGCTGCTAGCGCTTGCCTAACAACGTCTATTAGTCTAGCAGCTGTTTTAAAAATCAGTGTAAGATACGGCCTCTCCAGGCTTATTGCTTAATTAGGCTAGGCTAAATGGCCTGGCACGGCCCTAAACAGATGAAGGCTAAACAAGGACAAAGAAGACTGTCTATCTCTTTAGTTATCAAACTATTTCAAAATGGACAAACTGCCAGGGGGGCTATTGAATGTGGGCTATCGAAAATAACAAGACGTAACGTTAATTGATTGAATAAACATATATTTAGTAAATTAGACCTTGACAGTAACCAGAACCATATTTTCTTCATTAGCCTAACTGTTCCGTTTATACGGAAGTGTTTTTCTCTACTGCTCTGGCAGTGCCGATCTTCTGCTTTCTCGAAGGAAACACGTAGGAGCAGGCTTACAGCGAATTTTCAAACCTGTACCAAAACACATTTTTATTCAAACATCAAGTCTGCCTCAAAATACCACAGAGAAATCATGAACTCAAAATGTCATTGTGGGAAAAAAAAAAAAAAAAAAAAACAATGACTGCGTAACAGTGCAAATCAGACATTTCAGGATAACGCTAATAACAAGCCTTGCCAAAATTATGGGTCATTAACTAAGAATACAAAATAATTGTTAGATTAAGTAGATTATGTTAAAACGACATGGACATTAGGCCGAACTTCCGACGTAATTTTTTTGCACACAGGCTGGCTCTGCCTGCTGCGCTGCCTGCACATTCAATGTCCTCGGCGTTGCGAAATCAGTGCATATTCGCGCCTAATTATAGAAAAAAGAAAAAGAAACAAAGTAGCCGGGCTGCATCCAGACACTTAGCTGCCGTCGGGGGCTGCATGCAGTCGACTCAACCTCTCTACGGATAGTTTTTAATGTTTATAAGAAAATAACTACTCAGTATTCTGATTGAGTATAATTTTCGGGACAATTAGGGCAGGATTCGGGATTCGGGACAACTGCTTGGATATCGGGACTGTCCCGAATTTTTCGGGACGTCTGGTCACCCTAGCTGACCGCATCCATGTCTGTATGGCGGAGAGAGCGGAGAGGCAAGCTACAGGTCGGGCGTATGATCCTGTCTTAGACCCTGACCACTGCAGTCCAAACTCTTCCGTATGTCCCTAGAAAGACTCCAATATCATGACCAAGTGGTCACAGTGCTCTTGGCAGCTGGGGGTCCAGCACCATGATGGTGTTCCCGAGTTGTGGTTCTGTTGGGTCCCTATGCAACTGGGAGCGTCATTTGTGTCGACCAGCCATAAACGCTACAGTAGGTCAAATTCAAGACTCTTTTCCTCAGTGGTTCCATGTTGGTGGAATGAGTTGCCCAGTGCTCTCTCTTTCTCAAGTGGCTTATTGCTTTTCTAAAATGGTTACTACACTACAAGATTTCATTAAAAAAAGGCACAGCGAGAAATGTAACGATTTATTCATAGATAATCATTCTTCCACCAAGAAATGTATTTCCTCTATCAGAATGGTTGCCATGCAACGTTGAGATGCAGCAACTCTGACTTTTGTATCAAGTTGTGGTAGCGCAATAACGAAATGCAGTCAGCGTGTGGGGTTGTGCTGGATTATACAATGGCATTGAACGCAGTTCAGCCGATCATAATTAAGGACCGGAACTATCCGTTTTAGAAAAAGCTAATAAGCTGCTTTCAGGTCCTGACACACGGTGGCCCTCTGGTCCGTAAGCAGCAGAGTGTTGGGCTCCAGGTGTTCATGGCTGTGGCTTCCGCCCGGCCTGCTCTTGTCCACAGCAAGTGGTTTTACTCAGTAATCTTCAGCTGCCAGGGTGATGTCATGCTCCTCGGAGTAGGCAGCTGTGGATGACCCCCCCCCCCCCCCCCTCTCTCTCTCTCTCTCTCGCTCCAATGTCCTCCATTGCCTTATGCACTTGCTGTTTTTTCTCCTTGTAGGCCCATTGATTACTAGCGGCGCTGCCAAGACAAAGCTCTGACTCAGTACCGCGTTTTATATTACATCACAGGGGTCATCCAGATTCCTCTCGTTCCCATGTTCAGCTCTAACACCCAACTGTCCTTTGCTCTGACCACTCACTCTGTTATCTCTCTTTCTGTTTTTTCTTCTTGCCTTCATCAACATCCTCTCCGCTGCAGCCCTGCAGGTCCTGCTGGACCAGTCTACCAAGGCCAACTCGCCACTCAAGGGCCACGAGAGGACAGTCCAGTACCTACAGAGACTGGGTGAGATCTGCACAGATGCTTTTTAGATACACACACACACACACACACACACACACACACACACACACACACACACACACACACACACATAGACTCACACTTCCTCCTGCCTCTGGTCATGTTTGTTTACACCGCGCACAAGCACGCTGTGTATCCCACAAATAAACACAGACGACCTTGAGTTCTCTCCGTTCCTCCCTCGTTTCTGCCAACTCTGCGTTCAGACCTGCGTTCACTCAGCCTATTTATTTCCCCAGTGTGGGCATTTTGTTTGAATGGCTATTAAATGCTGTGGAATAGGTTGTTGTTGTTGGCTCAGTGTTTCTTGGTATTAGCTTACCTAAATATTATAACCTCCCCTACAGTGTATAAATAATTATAATATAGAAACACTATGGTACCAATATTGCACCAAATCAGCATTGGTATCACCATTTTATTAAGGAGAACAGGAAGTTATTATTATTATTATTATTATTATTATTATTATTATTATATTAGTAAATATCCAGACCGGTATTTGGAACGTTTGAATAATGGGGCTACAGTAGTCAAAAGTGTCTTCCAGCAGATTTTCAGAGTTTTTTCAGTACTAAAAACAATCTAGGTCCATGGTTCTCAACCTTTTTTCAGTGATGTACCCCCTGTGAAATATTTTTTCAGCCAAGTACCCCCTAACCAGCGCACAAGAATTATGCTTCAAACACGACTCCATCGTTTAAGTTTTGACAGTGATTGACAGGTGATGGCGGGTGGCATGTGACAGGTCGGGTCGAAAAATCCTGGTATGAGGGGGTCTCTGGGTTTTTAGGATAATGAAATTGAATAGCCTACTGAAATATAAAATTAATTTTATGAACTTATATTTTCCTGAAATATTTATTAAATAATTGTAAAGTATTTTTGCATGGATTCTACTTTTTAAATATATGTGTATTTTATTTGTTTCATGTATTAGTACTAGCATTGATTTTATTTAGATTTTTAAAGAATTAAAATATAAAAAGCTTATTATAAAAATTCTTATATTTTGACATGTATCTCACCACAGCAAGCACATATGAATCTACATGCATTTCATGTGTGTGCAGACTGTCCTGAATCTGGCAATATCATTGCCATGGTGGAGGGATTCTCTGGGGCTGAGCAATTTACAGACATATGTGGTGTGCGCCTTACAGAAATAAATGCCATTTTTTTATTTAGTGATTAAAAATGACCTTTCTGCGCTCCATATCTGTGACAACTGATCTGACCTGACTTGACCCGAGTTTACGTGTTAGCCTGTGCCTATAGTGTCTGCACCTATGATTCTCTACAACTTTTTACTGCATTGCCATGAACAAAGTAAAGGCAAAAAAGGTGTTTCTTTGTCGAACAAATTAGGATGCAATGTGAGCCTTGAATTGGATGCCATGCAGGAATTTGCTAGGATCTAAAAACCGGATTATGAACATTCTTTGCCATATAGAAACACACAATAGCGTTGGATTATAAACACTTCGTCTGTTTTATAACCCAGAAGGATGTACTTGGTATCAAATGATAGCGCTGTGTCTCCTTTTTCATCTGACATGCGTGGCATATCTATGCGATCACAGGTCCGCGAGTAATTCAAAGGAGAGTAATGGGTGTGCAGTGTTGGTTTTTGTACATGACGCTATTATTTTGTAGTCACTTCGTCTGTTTTCATAAGCCAGAAGGATCGATATACATGGTACCAATGGATAGCCCTGTGTTTCCTCTTTCATCTGATATGCTTGCCATATCTATGCGTTCACGGGTTCGCGAGTAATTCAAACGAGAGTAATGGGTGCGCAGGTGACCGCAGAGAAGTATAGACTGTAAATATGATGCAATTTAATTTAATTTCATGATTTTGTTTTTTATTTACATACTTTAACGTACAGACAAGTGCGTGGGCCTCGTTGGAAAGCCCCACTTCTGCTCTGTCACGCAATAACAGATTCATCTCGCTGCGATGAACAGTTGCGGAGCAATGGAACAGAGAAGAAAGAGTGTGTTTTTTGACACACTTTGCGTCAATTTGGTTCTAAGAGTTAAAATCTCACGTACCCCCTGGAGTGCCTTCACGTACCCCCAGGGGTACTGCGTACCCCCATTTGAGAACCACTGATCTAGGTGATGCCATTGACGATTTCCACTTAACAAGCCAGCACATAAGACATGCTCTAATAATTCAAGCAGATGGTTTGCTGTTAAAATGATTCTGTCACAGAATCAGAATTGGAAGGGCATAGCCTACTAATACGCTCTCTTGTGTTGTGGATAGCTATGTTTGGTATGGCTTAGAGCTAGAGGAAACTTCACTGACACGTGGGTATACAGCAGTAATTGTGAGCCTGGCTATTATTAAAAGTTTTAATACAAATTTAATCCGAGCATTCCTTATTTTCTCTGGCCCTCCAGAGGCATTATGAAAGTCAAGTTGAGCAGGGGCTTTAGATAGTGTTTGGGCCTGCATGCCTGTCGCCTGCCTGTTACAACAGTTTAATATTCGTAGTGCTTATATCGTATAATGAATCTGGGTCTGGATCCACTGGGCAAAGGATCAAGGGGAACGTTTTTTGAAAGCAGTAGTGCCTCTAAGCTGTATGACATTGCCAACTTGGATGCAGCAGCCTCAACAATGAGCACATATGCACAGCCATCACAAACAGACTCGCATTTCTTATTCATCCCAAAACGCCGCACATGAGCCTGACCTAATTATTTTTTACTGTGTATTTCTTCAGGGGTGGAAAACATTGGCATCATTTTTGAGTTCTCTCCTTGGGTGTTGAAAACCTGCCCCGAGGATGGCCTAAAGGTAAAAGAATGAGATCATTGAACATGGTGATGATATGAGCTACAAAGAGCAGAGAGAATCACAAAAGCATAATATACTACTAATTTTCCATTTTACCAGGAGGTTTTCCTATTTTAAGAATATAAGCCCCAACTTTATATCTTATGATTGAATTTCACTGTCGTGAAGTTATGATCGCAATACCTTTTGTTCTTATTCATTAGTTTTACCATCACTCCAGTAGATTAACTGCAAAATTACAGCTGTAGTACATGTGTACACATGTCTCACTTGTCCATGCATGTGCTCTTGGGTCAGATCTTCACTGAGGACCTTCCAGAGGTGGAGGCACTGCCCAGAGACAAAGTGCTCAACTTCCTGAAAGAGGGCTTCAAGGAGCTGGCCGTGCCCTACCTGGAGCACATCATCCACGTGTGGGAGGAGACAGGCCCCGAGTTCCACAACGTGCTCATCCTGCTATACCTGGACCGCGTGCAGGCTCTCATGAAGGAGTACCTCAACTCTCTGCCTGAGGGTAAGAGCTCCAAGGAGATTCAACACTTGAACCTGAACCTTTTTATCAATATTCATCCGATTGTCTCACCTCTTAACTCTGCTGATTTCTGTTGATCTCTCTCTCTCTCTCGCTCTCTCGCTCTCATCCTCTATCCTCTGTTCTCATCTCTCTCTTGCCCCTGCCTCTGGTGTGTAGGAGTGTCTGCGGTAGCAGCAGGAATGGAGGAAGGCCAGCTCGGGGAGTTTAGAAACAAGCTGCTCGACTTCCTGGAGATTTCCTGCAACTATGAGCCTGCACGACTCATCAGCGACTTTCCTTTTGATGGTGAGTCATGGGTGGCCCCCAAGTAGCTCAGTGCAGAGATCCATTGTTAATGAGTTTCACACGCTTATCTAGTGTTTACTTTTGGCTGTGAATGATGGACAGAGAGGTCACATTAACTTAGAGACCTTACAAATAAAAGCCTGGTGGTGGACTACATACTATAGTATGAAACATGTAAATCATCAACATCACTGTGCCATATCATACATCATACTCTACGAGTGTAATTTGCTAATCAGTGGTTCTCAAACTGTGGTACGGACTCTCTCTAGTGGTACTCTGGGAATCGCCGATATTTTATTATTAGGCCAGAAAGAGGAACAACATGATCATGGTGAAATCCCTGCCCTGGCCACAGGGAAGAGTCATGTGTCATTCAAGAAGCTTTATTGTCATTCCCACATTTTCATGTAGAAGCGAAATGTAGTACTCAGGTCCCAGTTGATTAAACAAAGCACCCCCCCCCCCCCCCCCAATAAATATAAATAAAAATAATAAAATAATTAAAAATAGTAAACAAATATATTCAATTAATTATGGAAGAAAGAAATATTCTCTATGTTGCAGTATGCGCAGTGAATGACATCAGTGTTCAGGGTGCTCAAGTCCATGAGTAAGTTCATGACTGAAGTGCAGTGTTTCAGGAGCAGTCTATGGTCAGATCAGAGCAGAGTCATGTGGACTAAACAGCTAAACAGAGGGCTCATGACGATTAACATTCATCAAGCTCCTTTTCCCTTTATAAAGTTTCTTATTTGTCATTATCTGCACGATAAGCATGAGGCATTCATTATTAGTAACAAAATGGCTGGGTTTTAATAAAAGTAATACATATTTTCCATATAAAAGCATATTTTTGATTCACATTAGATTAGATTTGATTAGATTCAGCTTTATTGTCATTGTGCAGTGTACAAGTACAATGCCAACAAAATGCAGTTTGCGTCTAACCAGAAGTACAAAAAAGCAGTGCAAAAGTGCAATGCAAATGCAAATTATAGACAGGTGGTGCATAGGCAGGACAAGAATATAGTGCAGTGTAGACAGTAGTATGCAGTTAGTTTACAGAAGGTGGTTTAGAGTAATATAGATTACATATAAATATGTGCAGTGCATAATGTATTTACTATGTTCATGAAAATGTTGTGTGTCATAATGCAAGAGGTCCTGAGATTAAAATTGTTCTGTGTGTGTGTGTGTGTGTCTGTGTGTGTGTCTGTGTGTGTGTCTGTGTGTGTGTGTGTGTGTGTGTGTGTGTGTGTGTGTGTGTGTGTGTGTGTGTCTGTGTCAGGTCTGCTTGAGGAGCGAGCACTGTTACTGGGCCGCATGGGCAAGCACGAACAGGCCCTCTTCATCTACGTCCACATCCTGAACGACACGCGCATGGCTGAGGAGTAAGTAGCCAAGCACTCTCCAACCTGCCCCCATCACTGTCATCAGGAGGCCTCATCCATTAGTGTACAGTCAAAACAAAACCATATTAATACCGTATTAACTGCCCCCGTGTATTACCGGTAACCTCATAGCTGAAGAAATTTTGCAAAATCATTGTATAAACCACAGCTAATAGTTGGAAAATTACGGTACCCAGCATGGCCGCTGTCATTGTGTGGTCATCTGCCACGCTGACCATAGAAAGTTCTTCTTGTTGTGACTGAAGTTTGCCCTGCCATGTCCATACCTCCCTTTGTCTTTTCCCACAGATACTGTCACAAGCATTACGACAAGCTAACAGACGGGAATAAGGATGTGAGTACTGTGGCTTGGAGCATTGTACACTTTTTATAATTTATATGTTTTATATTTTCATATATATATATTTATATTTTATATTATTTAAGGCATTCAGTATCCGAAGTACAACTTTTATCTCATTTGTGTACTTTAAAGGTGCCATGTGTAAGAATTGAGGTAAAAATATCCAAAAAATTAGCTGCACGCATCATAAGAATGAGAAGAAATAAGGGTGATGATGTCATTAAAAAATTGACAAGGCATAATGCTGCAGAGATATCAACCTGAATTAGCATGCTAAATTACTAGCCACAGCCCGACAGGTGTCATAATACCAGTTTCGGCCATGGGAGACGGTATGTGGGCGACATAACAGCCAGCCAAACTGCAATACATTTGTCTCGGTTGCTACTCTAGGGTAGACCAACTCACTTTCTGGAGGTATACTGCCCCCATCTTTTATGGAATGTGGAGTATGAATTGATTTTTTGGCGGACATTACATATGGCACCTTTAAAATATATTGTCTAAACTTCAACCTTTTGAAAAATTTTTCTTGTTGTTTTGTAAGTGTATGTTATTCATGTGGTGCGATGGTGGCATTGTTTCATAATGACTGAATGGCAATATCGGTTGCTGTTGAGATAACTATATTGAGATAACTAACAAAATATTTCAAAAATGTATTTGGATTAACTGCACCAAATTGAGCGAACAAGCTACAACAACAAAACACCATAATAAAAAATACTTTCACTTCCTACCTAACCGGTGTCACGCTTCATGTGTTTACCTGTGTGTGTGTTTGTCTATGCAGGTCTACCTGTCCCTGCTGCGCATGTACCTGTCCCCTCCAGACGTCCACTGCCTCGGCCCCATCAAGATGGAGCTGTCAGAGCCTCAGACCAACCTGCAGGCGGCGCTCCATGTTCTGGAGCTGCACCACAGCAAGCTGAACACCACCAAGGTGAGAGCATGCCCAGTACATACCCACCATGATGATCCACCATGTTTAACACCACCAAGGTGAGAGCATGATCATCACACACCCAGATCTACCATGTTAAACACCACCAAGGTGAGCGCATGATCATCACATACCCAGATCTACCATGATAAACACCACCAATGTGAGAGCATGCCCATCACACCCCCAGATCCACCATGATGCATTAATCAGGGAAAGAGAGGATCTTACACAAACTGAGTTTCCATCCAATTCACTACCATATTTTTAGCGTGTTTATGAAGGTACAGCCAAAGAAAATATGAGACTTTACACATTTCCACCTGCGATCGCATCATATTCCATTTATGATCGCATCGTGGGGCAATAGCCGTCAGTTAAAAACCTGAGGTTGTCCAGGGCAGCTCTTATGGAGGCATCTAATCACAAACAAACCTGTTTACATCATCCTTGACATTTTACCCTCTGTGTCAACCATTTCCCAAGAATCTTTCATAAAGTCTTATTGTATTAAGTCGTGTTCTGCACAAAGTGTATTTACATAACCTTATTGTACCATTTTTACAAACATATCATATATTCTTATCATATATTAAGTATTGTCACATAATAAACTCAAAGGTGTATTCTTATCATATATTAAGTATTGTCACATAATAAACTCAAAGGTGTATATCCGTGAAAAGCAGGGACACATCAGAGCTTCATTTTAAATGTTCAGAGACAGTAGACTTCTGGAAACATTTACAATTAGCTCTCTATGAAACAAACATGTTTTATCAAACCAGTCAGGTTTTCGCAAGATGTATCATAACCTTCGTATGCTTTGTGGTGGTCACTATATATTTTTATTTGTCTTCTGGATAAACAACACACACATGTTATGCTCTGTGGTTGGTTATGTCAATAGTCAAAAGTTTGGCCTGCAGAGAACCCAAGGGAGGGCCTTTCCTCACATTATGATTGCTTGTTCAGTGTTTAATGTCCCTTGCTCCATAAAAATGCCTTATTTTACAAGCTGGACTTTTCTTCAAGCTGGTTTGGAGGATCCATGTGCCCCCCCCCCCCTCTTTAGTCATGGATACAATTTATTTTCACGAAATGGTTCACATATATTTAAAATTTTCCTTAGTTAACTTGATTTAAGATTTTGAGTTTTTCGAGAGTTTTCAAACTTTCAGAACAAGTGTTTGTTTTTTCGTCGAGAGCTTTTTTGGAATGATGCAATAGCATGGAATCAGAGCCATTGTCTCTCCGCTCTCTGTGACTTCATTGAGCTGAATAATGAAAGCATTGCGCTGTGCGGTCTGAAGTGTGTAGAGTGGGACTTCCCTGGGTCCTTCCTCTCTCCGTCCCCTCCCTTATTTGCCGCACCGTGTCTGGTCTTTTATTTCCCTTGGCGGAGGGCCCGGGGGCCGGGGTAGTGCCAGCGGTGCGGAACAGAGCAGAGCCACAACAGAGTACCGTCCACAGCAGGGACTCCAGCACACGTCAGGCCACACTGCAGGCCTGATGCACAGCCCACACGCCAACCCAATACACACACAGTACCACATCAACACACATATATGCTCATACACACACACACACACACACACACACACACATACCCAGTGCCTTATGTCAGAATCTCCTTTTCTTCACATCTCCGTTGTCTGTCTGTCTGCCTGTCTGCCTCCCGACTTTTCACTTTGTTCTCTGTTCTGTAGATGGTCTTCCACTCATTTGTGTTGCTCTGTCATGCCTCAATCATTCCCCCTCATTTGGCATTCTGCTTTCTTGTTTATTTGGCCGAATAAAAGCCGATGCCCCCCCCCCCCCCCCTTTACAAAGTCTTTATTTGGATGGGGAACACACAGCTCTACTAGCGTCTACTAGTGTCCACTACATGTGTTGGGCTGGTGTCATTATTACTGCATTATGAAATTATTTCTGCTGCAACGAGGAGGTTGATGAGGTTTTTTGAACTGTTGGTGGGTAGGAGAACCAACTGCCGTGCACATCACAGAGTTGGGGATGTTTGTGTTCTCCAGCCTGTGCAAACTGGCGAAGCAGTGTCACATTTTTCTGCAATCGTTTGTTTTTGTCTACCTTGTCTCACCCTATATGCCTCCACTTTGTCACTCCCCTGTTATGGGTGCAGGCCATCAACCTGCTCCCAGCAAACACCCAGATCAATGAGATCCGTGTGTTTCTGGAGAGCGTGCTGGAGGAGAAGGCCCAGATGAAACGCTACAACCAGGTGCTCAAGAGTCTGCTGCAGGCCGAGTTCCTACGGGTAAGCACTTTGGATTAGGGCCGTGCTATTAATCAAATTAATCGTCAGTTATAACAATCATGAAAACGTCATCCAGAGCACACCTTTGTTTTACATTGGTAGCTTTTATATATTATCTTTTCTGCATGTGTTTTATCTTTTTTTTTTTAAGTTTAGAAAATGGAAGAGGTTTTCGAAATCATCGGGTAATCGTGTTAAATAATCGTGATCTCAACATTGACCGATTTAATTATGATTATGAGTTTTGTATTGTTTTGTGTAAAAGACATTCAGCTAAAAAGGGTGCATGCAGTTGAAAGGGTGTCTGTGTTTATCTATGTATGCAGGTGCAGGAGGAGAGGATCTTCCATCAGCAGGTGAAATGTGTAATAACTGAGGAAAAGACCTGCAGAGTTTGCAAGAAGAAAATTGGGAATAGGTAAATACTTTGAAATGCATGCTCAAGTCAGACGTGATTTATAGGATTCATGATCTCAATATCAACATTGCATCAACAGGCATAATTATTTCTTTCTTTATTTCTTTATATTATTTAGCACATTTGAAAAGATCGCATAAATACAGAGAAATGACCGTTAAAAAAAAACAGTGCAGGGAGAGGCAGAAAGCCCAAACAGGCTTATATGAAGCCTCTACCTAAAAATAAACCATTGCTTAAGTTTAAATAAAACAAACACAAATACATCATATAAACTTTCTAAAAATAGTGCACATTTATCCTTTTATCCATTTATTCCTGATTGACTTTAAATTGAATACTTGTTTATAAAGGATTTATATGATGCCATTTAGTTTTATTCCCTGAATGCTCTGAACATTCTCCAATTACTGTACATGTTGCATAGCCATCATTACACTAACAGGAATACAACCATAGCTGTAACCAACAATCTGAGAGTCAGGACCCCTATGTCACCTTTGAGAACTCCCTTGCTTACAGACACTGCACTGTATTGGCTTACCTTATCGCTTTATCATAATCCAAAATGTCAGTTTTCTCTCACTTTAGCCTTTTGTCAGAAAACAGATCCGTGATTGCAGTTTAACCATAGCTGCCCTTAAAATTTGGCAAGTGACTGCAACATGAAACTAGCCTGACGAGCCAGACCCACATTAAAATGTAGGGTCTGGGCACTCACCGTTCGCAGTGCTCAGTCCGAGGGGCGGGATAATCGGTTGTCTTTCAAATTACCTCTGCATGCAATAGGACAGCGCTATGAGTCCCATGCGTTTCCCACCAGCGAAGCTAGTTGGCTAGTTCAAACTTTTGCCAACTTAATAAAAGCTTAACTTGTGTCACACTGTTCGCCAACAGCAACATCCATCTTATTTGTCTTCAAGTAGCAGGGATTTCAAGCCAAACCGTTACAACTCTGCCATCAATCATTATGTTAAGCCCGCCTAACGACTCTATACACGATTTGGTTGGCCTCATAGAAGTTTAATTTTTCGAACTCACAAGCCAACGGAGAGTTGCTAGACTAGCCCTAGGCTAACATGAAACTGCATTAAACCCCCAAGGTTTAATTAATACCGCGACGGTATCAGAATCAGGGCAGACACACAATGTAGTTGCAGTTGCTTTTTAAATAATCCTGCAACGTAACCTCCCCTGCTGGCTGCCGCTCACATTGCAATTTAACAATAAGTAGCCTAAAACTAGTCAGAGCTTATTATGGCCCGTCTAGTTTCACTTCACATATTATATATTGTACTGATGTAGCCTATTTAAAACATTAACTTTCTTCTCAGTGTTTCCTCTTTATTTAGCGGTGCCACTGCTTCAGAATTAGGGGAGACGCAAAATATTGTCATAAGCATAGTAGGCTGCCGCCACTGTTAAAAAAAATCTAGCGGAAACACTGGGCTCAGGATGGTTTGAGGTGTGGTTTATGATGTACCTTGTAGAATCTGTTTGACGTATAATAATAATAAAAAAGTGATATCAAAAACATTTGAGTAGATGATTGCAGTCTGTCAACAGTTTTGTACGTGTCAGACTTTGTTGCTTTGGTTGATCTGTGTTCTTGTAAAACTGCCATATAAAAGCAGCACAGATTCTTTGTGTTCATTTCCATTGTATGGGTGGATAGGGAGATAGTGCTTGCACACACTGTGGCAATAACCAAATTATTATTAGTTGTCTTTTTAAAATCTCTTGTTATCAAGGGCGTTTTATTTTCTGTGGAGTCGGAGACAGACCGTACATATTACAAACAAGGTGAAGGTCATGTGGTCCGTGACAAGTCTTGGGCTGAGAGAGTCTGGCATGAGCAGATAAAAAGGGTCAGAATGAGGCCAGCTCTTTGAAAAGGTTATGACAGTTTCTCAGATGATCAAAACAGATGGTGAGATAGAAAAATCTAAGTTCAATGTGACCAAAGTTTAGTCTCACAAGGATTTCTGTTGGGCATTTGAGCACACAAAGGATTTGCGACTTATTTGCTTATAGCAATCCCACAATCCCATTTATCTGCTCGCCTTATTATTTCTCAAACTCATACATGCGGAAAGCTCTGTTGGTATCAAAAATAGCCTTAGTTGCTGATATGGCTTTAAACTAAACAAACAAACAAACTTTTAGTATCAGAAGAACATGACTTACAGGGAGGCTACACCGAGCACGTAACTGAAGCGTTCCATTCGCACGCTACTGAAGTGTTCCACTGCACACTACAATTCTGTATTGTTTACAATTCTGTAATCAATTCTGTATATATTGAGTGGGCGGTGGTAGTGTAGTGGTTAAGGAGCTGGGCTAGCGTGCAGTAGCCTGAAAGTTGTCGGTTCAATTCCCGGCTTCCACCGTTGTGCCCTTGAGCAAGGCACTTAACCCCAAGTTGCTCCGGGGACAATGTGATCCCTTGTAATATAGCTGACATATGTAAGTCACTTCGGTCAAGAAGTGTCTGCTAAATGTAATGTAATGTAATGTAATATTGTTTTATATATATGTATTTGTCTAAACATTCATCTATCTCTCACCCACTTGCATCCACAGTGCCTTTGCCCGGTATCCTAACGGTGTGGTGGTGCATTACTTCTGCTGCAAGGACCGCAGTGTGTGCCCCACAGAGCAGTGATGTCCATGTTGCCTGGCAGGCAGGCACACCAGTGACACGGACGCACCACATCTCTGCCCCTCACAGAGACCCATGTGGACTTAAGAAGGATGCACAGATCTCACGAAAAACTGAAGCTTTTATAGTGACCCATTCATGTGTGGGGAAATGAAAATATGCCCGGACAACTGAAGGACATGGATCTCAAGCCTTTTGTTAGCCTTCCAGTGACCAGTGCTGGAATGAGCAGAGGGGGAGGGGGACTGGGCACAGAATTTTGTCTGAACTGGAAAGGTAAAGCAGGCAAGCCCAATTCTGACTTTTGAAGAGGGGAAATAGGTCTGCCAGATGCAGTGAGAACATTAACTCTGTGGAGCTTCTTGAAAAATCGACAGACCCAAAAGCACCCCCATCTGTCCTGTGTGTATTTATGCTCGGATGTTCTTAACTCTACATGTCTTGTTTTGCACATTAACACTGTCTGTCAAGCGCCGCAGCGTGTGTACCTTATAAACAAGTGATCTTGTCCTCTCTGCCTGTTCTTCTAGTCTGAGCCCATATTAGCTCAGCTGATGGCCGACAGCATTCGCTTTGGCCTCCGTGTTCTATTTGTATAGCTTTAGGTCTGGCTGTACTGAGCAGCGCCAAGCAGGAAACCTGACACCAGACAGCTTTATCTGCAACTACACAATAGAGACCGCGAGAGGCCCTTCAGAACGGCCCAGAGCTCAGAGCACTGCTGAGTGCACCTCAGGTCCGACCCTGCCCTGCCGCTGTTGCTTACATTTCTTTCTTTCTTTTTTTTTTTTTATACTTTCTTACACACATTTTCCCCCATCTTTATCGAAGTATAGTTTGTTTGCATACACTTTCGTGTTGTACACAGCCTTTGCTGTGTTCAAGCAGAAACACTCTGCAAGCAGCTAAAGTAAACTCTACTGCACAACAGCATGGCACTTTAGGCCTGTGTGTAATATAACTTAATGGTTTTGTATTTATTTGTAACACAAGGATCTAACACCACAAGGGGACAGAAGGTATTAGATAGAACTGATGATTAAGCAGGAATGTTTCGCCTGTAATGATTGGTTGGTTTGGGGAGGGGGGTGGGCCTCAGGGGGCACCAGACCACGGTACTGTCATCAGGAGATGTGGTTTGTCATACTAATCCTGTGCTCAGTTGTTTAGCTTTGGTTGTCCATCTGCGTCCATCTGTTTTTTGTTTTTTTTTTCCCTTCTCGATCTTGACTGTTACTTTTGTTTAACATGGTTTCGCAGACATGCAAAATTCCGCAATTTGTACAGAGATGGTCTCTGAGCGAAAAGATTGTATTTTTAAAACGGAGTTGTAAGCTGTGGCAATTGCTAATAAACTTGCATCATCTTCACACTTCATGAACGGTGTGTTTGAGATTCTCTTCTTGTTGTGAATATCAACCCAGGATGGACACATCTATCCATTTCACTGAGAATTATCAAGGTCCAACTTTACAGAGAAACACAAGTGAAAATAGAGAATCAAACAACCACCAGTGTATGAAAGTTATTTTCAGATTTTATTGTTATTTTTTTTATTGTTATATTGTTTTTTTTTATATATAAATCTTATAAATTCCAGATTGCAAATCATATTTTATATGATTTAATTTAAAAAAATCTCCCATTTGTGCACTTTATTAATGCATTTTTTATTAACCCATTTAATCTCAATGAGGTGTAAGAGTCGTGATGTTTGTCACTAGTGTGGTCCCTGTATGTGCATGAGTAGTTGAGTGCAAGAGCATATGATTCAAGGCTGTAATCATACTTTGAGGGGGACATGCCCCAGACACCACCACCCCACCACACATAAAATGTTAAGCTACAGTAGTATCACTCACTGTTGTCCAAAATAAACACTTGTTACCAACTGGAAAATGGTATGCTAAATGGTTAAGTAACTGAGAGAAAGAGTGCAGAGGTGAGATGATCTGATTACAGAGAATTGCCAGGAAAACGCTGACTTGCCTTACACAGTAATCCACTCCTGAGCCATTTTATGTGAAAGTTGTAGAATACCATGGAATTATGAAATAAGATAAACTAAGATATATGACACATTTTAACATTAAGTTAGTTTTTGCATGTAATCTCAACGAGGGCTAAGAGGCATGGTGTTGATTGGTGTGGTCCCCTATGTGTGTGCGTGACTGAGCAGTTGAGTGCAAGAGCACATGACGTCTTGCCCTTCTTGGTACAGTCCCTTGAGTGCCATCTCTCCAGAGTTGATGCCCTAAGTGCTGTGGTGTATTAGCGGAGGGTTACATATCCTCTAATGGACTTTCACGCTACTCCGCGCCAGCCAGACTATCAAGGCCACAGCCAGCTCTCCACAGAAGTGTTTTCGTCACGGCTACTCCGTCTCCGATGTGACTTGGCCAGGGTTTGCTTCTCCAGCTTCTTGCCAATGTGACAGATATGCCCACCAAAGTGACTGGATGACTAGGTCTTCTCCTGAAGTCAGTCATTGCATTAGAGACTCGAGACTTGCTCTACCGAAAGACCCTGACTTAAACCTGAGTTGATGTTGTGCAATGTGATGAGAATGGATTACAAATGACTACATTTGTAAGAGTGCAAATTATGTCATCCATCCCCTCCCTTCCCTGTTCCCTGTCTCCACAAGTGTATTGTTCTTGGAGGCGCTGTGTGAGTGAAATATGCTGAAGAGTGATAAACAAATGAATTAGGGCTGTTTTCTGTCAGCTGTGGGCAGATGTGGACGGGAAAGTTCTTTCCTGAGAGCTGGAAGAGAAATCAATGAAGGTTGGACTCTGTGGCAGGCCTGTGTGTCAGCATGACCTGTGCAGCCGTAACCTCTGGGGTATTTGGAGCTATACAAACACACTCAGCAGTGACACACACACATTTTCTTGTTTCCGTAGTGTGGTTATATAATTTTTCCTCCTTTGAGCCCTCAGATTCGTCTCCTCATAGGTCTGTAGAGCCCCCCCCCCCCCCCTGTGACTGGCACAGAGATTGTATATCAGAACACTCTATCCTTTCAAATAAATTAGGCTGTCTATTTTAGCAACAAGAGATGCAGGCTGTTTCATGCCTTGGGTGCTAGATGTCACCCTTTTAAGCAATTAGTGACTGTGATTGCATGCAGAAATGCATGCAGAAAGTACCTGTCATATGTGGCACCTGCTGAACAACACCAACATATTTGATCACTCCACTTAGTGATGTCAGGCCAACACGTATGGGACCTCTCCTTCCTATGCACTGAACTAGCCCATAACCCTGAATAATGCATCACAGTCAGTCGCTCAGACGGTAGTGATACTACAGTGTCTATAACCAGTTTATTAATAACCCTGTTCATTTAAGCCGCACTCCTTGTGTCAGGTCTGGAAAAACCATCCGCCCTCAGTGGTGGGGGCAAGGAGGGGTGAGTGTGCCAGCCATAATCTCACAATGACCCCTTTCTGTTCTGTTCACCCAGCCCACTCTTACATGTGCTCCCGTACTAGACGGCTTTAAGTCCCTCTCCAGACCCACCTCCTCCTCTACGTCCGAAAATATCTTATGGGGGTCCGCAGTCTGACCAGTCTGGGGATCTATACTTTGTGTTTGGACACCTCACTTAGAGATGTGCCACAAAAGACCAACAGAAGACCAAGGATGTTTGCTGGTTGAAGGCTGGACATTTCCACTGTTATCATAGTGGAATTCCTTAGTAGCATGGAATTCGCTGTGTGTGTGTGTGTGTGTGTGTGTGTGTGTGTGTGAGAGAGAGAGAGAGAGAGAGAGAGAGAGAGAGAGAGAGAGAACGATTCTGTGTGTTGACTGTGTGTGTCTTTGTTTCCCACGTTCTGGGAAATCACCATTTTGGCACAGATGTCTGAAATGCCAGCGGCGAGACTCTGGCGAGGTTAGCGGGGTGGAGTTCATCAGAGGAGGCTGCGCTCCGTCCGGCGGCCAGAAGGCGCACCGCGTCTGCGGAGAAACAGCAACAGTGTTGACATGAATGGCAGGCTGCTGTACATTGCGCGGCAGACTCCAGATGTTAATTCGTTCACAAATGCGCACTCTTTTTGTGTTTTTCCTGTTTCCCGTTCCCTGCGCTCTCATCTTCAAATCTCCCGTGAAACATCAAACCCTCACACAGACGCTCCTTTGTATCACTGTATTCTCTAGACGCAGACTGATGACAGTTCCTACTCACGATCTGTATTTGCGCTAAACGCGAATCTGAAGCTTTGCTGAGAAGTCCTCCTTGATCTCTGTGTTAGGCAGCTCTTGGCTTCGGTTCATGCGCCACTTATGCTGGGAACGCCGAGCTCTAGGCTTACATGTATAATTGGATTTGGTGCACAAACAAAGTAGGCAGGCCAGAAACAGATATGCCACTCTAGAGAGAAATCCAACCACCTCAGTCAATTATTAATTGACATTGTGGTCCGAGAAAGTAGCATGTTAAAGCAATAAACCGTAACGTATTTAAACGTCTATTTCTGTAAATCTAGATGAGGTGCAGTCTTGAGTAAAATATCATTAAGGACTGGATTAAGCCATCACCATTTTTTTGTAATTGGAAAATGGGAGAAATCACTCTTCTTATTCTGCATGGTGCTCTCTTTCTATCTCTCTCTCTCTCTCTCTCTCTCTCTCCCACCGCCAAGTTTTAATTTCACTGAGGGAAAGGCACTCTCAAATCTCTGATACTGTAGAGACAGCTGCATAGTATTAAACTAGTCTCTACATTGTAGGTGGGGTGCGAATGACCTCATCCGAAACCATAATCCCTGAGTGCAGCAAAATGTGAAAGCGTCCAAAACCAGGAAAGTGCATCCATAATGTGTCATGCGATGTATATGATTGTTTTGCTTGGCATGAAAAAATGCGGAATCTCACCGCTTTGGGCATCAGTCGCTGCTCATTTCGTAGCTGCATGACGTATGACCAATACAGAGACGACAACATAGTGAAACGTGTTGTTCCTTGGCAAATAGCCTATCAACAGATGAAGACTGAATGGTATATGTCCAAAATGCCCACATCTACAGCTTAAACCTAAACGATAAAAGCGAAAATGTTTGACCCCTGCACTGACAATGATGCGCGCATTACGTTGACCAGGAAAATCTCACGGCGCTAGGACCGGGCTTTTCTGAGTGCGGAAAATTCTATAGGGATCTCCGTTCCATCAGAGGAGCTTGCAGCCAGAGAAGCTGACAGCCGCTGCGCAGAGCATCACAGGGCAGCGAGCACACACTGCCCACAACACAGACGAACCTGAACCACCAGGGCACAAGTCCGGAGCCCTCCATATGGGCTCACAATGCGCAGGATTCGGGCCAACGCCATCGCTATTCTGACCGTCGCTTGGATCCTGGGCACATTTTATTACCTGTGGCAGGACAATAAACCACGTTCATCCGCCTCTTCGGCGTCGCAGCCGCGGGCTGCAGGCGTTAAATCGCATGGACAAAAAGGGTCTGTTGGACGCGTGGAAATACATCGCGAGGACCGGACTATTCCACTTATAGTAAGTGAAGCGCAGATGAAATTGTCCGGTTATTTACTAAACTGAGAAGACGCGAACAGTGGTGAGCTGCAGGAGAGTGTGTGCTGCATGTTGATGCGCCAGTATTCCGTGTTTGGACGGACGCAAAAAGCTGAAGCTTCTTTTACACACGAACAGCACGGCCATCGTAGCCTGCCTGGGCAAAACATAGCCGTATAAATTGGCACCAACACAATGAGATGTCACATTTGACGTAGTGTAGTTGCTGCTGTTAGTTCTCTGTCCTCCTAGCTGCAAAATAACTGGTAAGACTGAAATCCATGTTGGCTTTTACGTGGCCCTTGTAAGAGGCTTTCCCTTAAGACCGGTGCAGGTGGTAGCTGCGCGCGTGCTTTCCCTTTTCTTAAGGCGTTTGTTTGAATCGTGTTGAGCCATTAAGGTAGCTAGTGCTTGTGGATATGAATTTGAATAAACTACGAAAACATGATAAGAAGAAAATCTATATTTTTACAGTGACATTCATAGGTCGCTATATTTAAGCAACATTAATGTTTAACGCGCGCCTGCAGCCAAGCGAACTTTGGGCAGATTGCACGCCTGCTCTGTCATTTTTACTAAATATTTCCTGTAAAACACCTTCCTATGGAGACCTAGACCTCATATAGTCTGCAGATATTGTGATTATATAGGCCTATAATATAATGTGTCGTTAGTGCGTGATCGAAAATAATTTGCTCTTGGTTCGTAGTTGAATCGTAGTAGAGTAGCCTAACTTATACCTTCAGTATTGAGTCATGTAGCATTTGGCAACTAATGACACAAGGCAAACTAAACCTGGTGGCACGCTCGGGTTCTTTATGTGTCACAATTTTGGCATTTAAAGGGGTTATGTGTTTGATGAGGGGACGGCTTTTTATTCCTGATTGACAACTTTACTCGGTCTATAAAATATGTTTATTCCGCTAATAATGGGTAGAACAAAGACGTAAAACACAGAGTGTGGATGGAATGTGTTTCAGAGACGCAACATTCTCCGTTCCTGGTATTTTACAAGTCTAGTAGGCATTGAATGGCGACAGCCGTGAGAAAGGACGCTGGCGGATATCAATCCTCGGGAACGAATTTGGTTGGATCTTCGTCTGACATTTAAGACGCCAAATTCTTGACATGGATGGAAATATTTAAAACCTATCGAAAGCTTTAATATACATAATTATATATTTGTGAGGTTGCATAATCAATGGGTGTTTAATAGGCCTTGGTGGTCTGGAAATGTGTGATGCTAGTGTAAGCAAACCGTAGCCTATCTGACTTCTAGGGTACCGACACACATTCGCTTCGTAGGCTACATGGCTTCCTGCCTGTCATTCCATAGTTTCAGAGATGGAAATAATGATAATGGGTATAGTACTTGTCTGTGTTATGATGTTCAGAATGATTGAATATAGGCTAAGCTCCATCAAAACATTGTTTCCTAGAGTTCGGCCTCCATTGCCCTGTGCCATATGTCGGCAGTGTTCAACTGCCCAGTTGAGCTTAGTGAAAATCAGCATCCTTGTGCCACGTTACAAAGCTCCATGGTAACAGTGCAGTGTGCTCCAAAACCTCTGGAGTATGTCATCATGACTAATGGTCGCTATGTGACAAAGAAAATCCACTGACTTGACCATGCTTTTTCTGTTTACAGCAGGCCAGCCTTAGAACATAAACCATTACACTTAAACTTCCTTGGTGGAATGATGAGAGGTAGTTGCATAGATGTTGGTTTTTGGATAATTTTGTATCTTTAGTAAGCCTTTTCACTTGTTTGCTACAGCTTTGATTGTTTAGAGATGCATTCTTGGTTAAGGAGTGGGATAATCTCACTCTGTGAAGTGCCTGGCTGTGCACCATGTGACCCTGGTGCAAGTGCTGTCTCAGGCCAGCATGGCCCCAAGTTTAATAAGAGACATGTTCACAAGAGCCAAACATGCGAGGTAACCTAAAACGCCCTGTTGCTGTCTCACTGCACGCTTTGATATGTGATAAGCTTTTAAGGCCTGGCACGCTGTACCTTCACGCACGCAGACCTTCTTGAAATGTTTGAAAAACCCTTGTTATTAAAATATTGTCAGATAGTTTTATTAAGATTGGATGTTGTAAAAGTACCAACTCTTCTCCAGTCTAAGCTGATAAACATTGCAGTCCTTGAAGATTCTACTTAGAACCAGAACTTAAAACCTTTCTTGCTTGCTTTCTCTCTCTCTGTTTCTTTCTTTGTCAGTCACATGGTGTAAAGCTTTGTAATCCAATGAGTTGTAGCCACGGTGAATAACGTAATTCTTTCATAGTCTCACATAGCATTGCAGTGATAACTTTGTATTTCTGAAGAATGTACTGTCTGCATTGTTATTATTTAATGAGTTAAGTTTGTTAGATAATCTAGGTCTTCTCCCTCGCCCTTTGTTCCAGGATCTTTCTATGAAACTTCAGAAACTGGGGGCTTCTGAAAGTCAGATCAGCTATGAAAGTCTCCCATGATTCCTGTCTAATTTTAGATGTAATTTCACATCTCGACATCTCCAATATATGTGTGCGCTAAAGCTAGAAAAGTACCTTTGGGGATGAAGTACACTGCTGTGTTTGGCATATCCTGCCCTAGTATCGAAGGGCTTTTATTTTAAGACTTCTATTTTTGTATGTTAAGATCTGGAGATGTATGCCTGCAGTTTATTGTCAATTGCTTTTAATTTAATTTTTATTTTTTATTTTGCCATTCTCAACATATGTAGGCACATGGTAGACCTTGAGTGATGTACATCTCATACTCTATCTCTAAAACATACAAGGAAGAGCTGTACATTTGTCTTCACCTCAGTGTTCCTTCTCAATGCCCGAAAGCCTCCAGAAATGACGGAAGCTCCTTGAATTCTGAAGGAAATACAAGTGTCTGCTTCCATCAACGTGCCTTTATTTTAATACCATGTTTACCTGAGGTGCATTGAGACCTGGTCTGACCGAGGAAAATAGCTACGATCATTTTTTTAAATTTGATTTTAAAACTGAAAACAATCTCTTAGAGCAGGGCCTCAATTACATGGGCGAGACAGGGTTATAGAGTTACATTTTTTAATCACACGATATCAATAAAGTAAATCAAAGCACAACTGAAATATGTTACATATAACTCATATCCATTTAAGATGCATTTAAAATATCAAATTTTTTCATATTAATCTTGTTAAGTTTAACATTATACTTCAAAGGAAAAGTGGGTTTCGCAGGAAATTCTGTCTTGTGGTCTTCAGACTTCCAAAAACATGTAGCAACATGCAACACGAAACATATAGCAGTTTAAAATGCAGAGTATTTCACTCTGGCTGTGAGAGGGCTTTCTCCACAGAAATGAAAGTGAGGTCATACCATCTGAAAAACTGGTCGTGCGCTAAACCATTCCCCTGACAGCCAATTAATAACATTTCACTGAGGAATGCCACCCCCACCCCCCTTTTTTCCTTCGTTCCCTTCACCCCCCTCTTTTTCGCTTCTCTTTTTTTTATGGTCTCCGTGTTGTCTTTTTAAGATTTCCCAGGTAAGCCACCTGTGTGTAAGTGTTTTCATAGTGTTTGCTGTCAGCCGTATCCAGATGTTTCCTACAAGTTTAAATCTCATGCATGTCCCTGTTCAGACTCATCAGCTTCTTATACCTTAGCCACCCTCTTAATCTGGCCCGCTTTGATCAAAACAGAGGTCACCCAGCCATCCATACAGTAAAAGCTTCAGTTAGCTTCTTACTGCTGGTTACAAGTGGACCAGGACTCCAATAATAAGCAATTACACTGATAGAAAACATGGGTTATGACTGAGCAGGCCTGAGCTCCCAGTGCACTATTGGTGATGAGGGAGTAATCTGATACGTGGCCTTTCTGTTGTCCAGAGGGGACCAAGCTCAGGCTCATGTTGGCTAAGGGTCTGAGTACTGACTGATGTCCCTATGCTCAGTCCTGGAGATGTTGCAAATTATGTTTAATAGCAATGCTCTTGTTTTGTTTTTGCAGATGTCTAGAGGCTGAAGAGTATTGTTTGCATTATAAAATTTTACCTTATAATATAACAGTTTTCAACATTTAGTATTCTTATTGAACTAAATAAGAGTTGATAAGAGATACTCCATGTTAAAGTAATCAAAAATAATGCTGCAATTTTATCATACCTTGAATTGAATTTCTAATTCAATTGTGCCACTGGTGGCTAGGCTGCTTAAATGTGTATCATCCAGGTTACACTGTGTAAAGATAAACTTGGGAAGAAATACTCTGCTGAATAAAATGTGCAATCTGGCCAAGTGGCCAATCTGGCTTGAGATAAATATTGCCAATTTAACCTAGTTATGTACAAAACATAGTTTGACATTGTAAATAAAAAGGGGGTAGAATGCATTTATCTTACTTATTTTACTTACACTGTTTTTTTCCAATTGCTCAGCATTATGCAACAAGAACAGTTTTTTTTTATTTTATTATTTTGCCATGACTTCATTTCAGTACAATTGAATTACTTTAAATTAGAGACAGCAGAACAAGATGGTGGTCATGCCACTCAGTGCTACCACTGTGTCCCTGTAGGTCACTCATGCACCTCACGGGGAGCTGCAGAACCAGCTGGTGGGCAGCTTTGATGAGAAGGCCTACCTGTCCAGCAAGCAGCTGAAGCCTGGGGAGGACGCCTACAGGGAGCATGCCTTCAACCTGCAGGAGAGCGACCGACTGGGCAGCGAGAGGGCCATCAGAGACACTCGCCACTACAGGTAACCCAACACCACCCCTCCACATGCGCGCGTGCGCGCGTACACACACACACACACACACACACACACACACACACACACACACACACACACACACACACACACACACACACACACACATACACATACACATACACACACACACACACACACACACACACACACACACACACACACATACTTCTTAATAAACCTTAATAAACCTTAAACCTATAGAGATGCCCCCTTTACACACACACCCTACAGTTCTTAAAAGTTTTAAATAGCATTCATTGTAAGTAGGGCAGCGGCTTGTTGGAAAAATCAGTGCTTGAATGGCTTTGTCTCTTTTAGGTGCGCTTCGGTGAGTTTTGATCCAGACCTGCCCCCCACCAGCATAATCATCACTTTCCACAATGAGGCCCGGTCCACTCTTCTGCGCACCATTAAAAGGTGATTAGACTGCACCTGTCAGGTGCTCAGGGAGCTTGCTGTTAAAAAAAGTCTCTCTCTCTCTCTATCTCAGTCTCTCTCTTTCTCTCTCTCACACACACACATACACACACACACACACACACACACACACACACACACACACACACACACACTCTTGTCTAATGGTTTTCTCTCTGTCTCCGTCCATGTGGCAGTGTGTTGATGAGGAGTCCTCCTTCTCTGATTCAGGAGATTATCCTGGTGGATGACTTCAGCTCTGACCGTAAGCATGTCCTTCATCTTTTTTTTTTTTTTTTGTGGCTTAGTGGTGTGTCTCCTAAGAAACATCTCAACACAGAGCACACAGAGCTGTTTACTGAGAGCAGGCTACTGCAATGGAGTCTGCTGGAGATGGCCATTTGTATAATCAAGACAAAACGAGAGTAAACAGGAGTAAGATTTAAAAAAATCTTACATAGCTGACGTCATAGCTGACGTCATACTAAACCAAAATGCATCCTGGAATAGTGCCTGCTAGAGAAAATGAGAACCTCATGTCCATATGTGACCACCGTTGCCAAGAGAGATGCAAATGGCCTCATGGTCCGCCAACGCCAGCGACTCCGCCGCAGCGATGGCGTGCAGCTCAGCTTCCCATTACAAATGACTCCGTAATGCTGAAATGAAGGAAAAGGTGAAATAATATCCTCTGTATTACAGTGTAATGTTGGGGCGGCGGGGAGGTGGGAGTGTTTAGATGACAGGCGTTTTCCCCTGAACAGGAGCCAGGTTACTGCTGTGAGATCATGCAGCCCCTCCACACACGCCATGCGCTGCTCTTCTCATCGCCACCACATGCACCTTATGTTAGTGGCAATATGTCACACACACACACACACACATATTCTCACACACACACACTTACACACTCACACTTACACACTCACACACACACTTACATACTCACACACTCACGCACACTCACATTCTCTCACACACACATACACACACACACTTGCAAACATGCATTCTCCATTATGCACTTATGCAACACATATAACTCCACACTGCCTCTCACTATAGCTTACACACACACACACACACACACACACACACACACACACACACACACACACACACACAGCTTTTTTTAAGCTTTACTCTGCACTTTGACCCTGTTACTCTATGTACTCTCCGTTTCTTCTCCATTATTGATGATACCACGTCCATGGAGCCTCAGCAGATGGCCTGGCAACGCATGTGCTGTTGATCGACCGAGATTAGATCATAACCGATTGAGCAACTAATATTTATTTTCCTCCTCAATATGCTAATAGAGCCCACGCAGAGATTATTCACACACACACAGAAATGCAAAGCAGATGCTGAGAGCGATTTCCCATCTAAAGCTGCAAACGGATGCCGGCATACACCAAAAGCATCTGTGCAGCCATTACATCATGTTGAATCCTGAGAAGACCGAGCGTGTTCTCCTCCGGTCCCTCCCATGTGATCAGGCCTTCAGCATGGGCAAAGTGCACTTCCTGGTGTGTGCCTAGTCCTAAGTGTGCAGTAAAAGGAAGGGATAACCGGAGCACATAGATGTTTGTTGCTTGTTTTTTTTTTTTTTTTGAACGGTGTAGCAAAAGACTAACGTTTTGATAAAGGTTATATCTTGGCTTGACTCTGGACTCTGCTGAAGATGTAACCTACACTGAAACGTTCGTCTTTTGGTGCACTGTTCAAAAATAAAAATAAGCAATGTTAACATCTGCAGGCTCCGGTGTGATCACCTTCTTTTACTGCACGACCCGTCCTCTCTGGTGAAGCACTGGACTGTAATCAGAAATGCGGCGGAATTGCCATTTTTATTGTGGGATGTCGCGTGTCATAGAGCTTCAGGTTGCAGACTGAGTGCAGCTAGTTTGATTGGGCCTTGATGAGCTTAGAGGCACCAGGGTTGATGAGAGGGCAGGAATTGAAGTGGTTGGACTGAAGGGATTCACTGCAGCCCCTAGATCCTGTTAATGCTAGTCTTAATCAAGATCTTCATCATGATCTTCGCCCTTCACACAACAGACCACATGAGCTTACACATGCGTTCCCATAGCGGCTCACCTGTCAGCACAAAGCTGTACACACGCACACACAGACTTTATCTTCTTCTTTTAGGATATATGTCACATCTGGTTTGTGTGTGTGCGTAGAGCTGTGTGCTTTGTGTATGTGTTTATTTGAGAGTGTGACTTTTGTTTCCATGGTAATCCAGAGTGAGCTCTCCAGCCCCACCCCCCACTAACCTCCCACACCATCTGTCTCTCTCTCTCTCTATTACTCTCTTACACACACACACACACACACACACACACACACACGCACACACACACACGCACGCACGCACATGCACGCACGCACGCACACACACGCACACACACACACACACACACACGCACGCGCACACACGCACGCATGCACGCACGCACGCACACACACAGTGCACGCACACACACACACACACACTCTCACACAGACACATACTCACTTAAACCTATAGATGTCTTATCCATCACCCAAGTACAGATATCTTTCTCCCTTTCACTCTCGCTCTCTCTTTCCATCTCTCTCTCTCTACCTTGCGTTGTGGATTAGTCGTCTCGTCTGCGCTGATGTGGCTCTGTTGGCAACGCTCTGGTGAGGTCGTGTCACTATGGGCCAAATCCATCTGATCTGCGCAGTCAGGGACCAGCATGATCAAACTACTGTTAAGCCCAAGCCTCCCGTCGCCTCAGCTAAAGTCATGTCTCTAGCGCTTTGGAAGATGCCAGTGCGCTTGGAGATAACGTCAAAGCAGAGAGAGAAAGAGAGAGAGAGAGTGACAGAGAGAGAGAGAGAGGGAGTTTTGCAATGCTTTTGCTACAGCAAGATTTGTGCATCAGTTGCTTGTTGTGCAATTTAATAATATCAAGGCGGGAAGAATATTGTACAGAATTTCAAGCGTTTGTTGCCTTTTTAGCAACTCATTGGACATACTGAAATGTACCACACATCATATGAGACATGTTATACATCTGTATGTGTCATGTGCATCAAATAATTGCTGAAAACCTTTAAACAAGTATATACTGAGAAATCAATGACACATGGTCACCAGAGCAACTACAGTATTGCCTTATGTTACTCACATTCTGTGTTGGAAGCTTTCTGATGAAATAACAGTTGGGTCATTCCGTGTCAAATCAGATAGGGTTGTTGCATGGGTCCTAACACCAAGGCCTGTGAAATATCTCTGTGCAAATCTTCTGTCTATATCTTTTTCAGACCTTGAAATTCTTTAATTTTTACAGCTTGAAAAACACATGCCATGTTTGGGCATTAATATCTTGACAAATACATAGCCTCCCCAAATTTTGTAGGGTGGAAGACCAACTCATAATAAGCATGTGTAAACAATTTAAAGTCTGTACTAAATGTCTCTTTTCTTTCGAAAGGGCCCTAGATTTTGGAAAAATGTGCATTAAGTGTGATATTGAGGGTATTAAAACAGGGTTTTTTTCATTTGGTATCAGTCGCTATTTCCTCTTCAAATACATCAGCTTATGAATGTTTTCTCACAATTTGAAGTCTCCAAAACAAATGGCCATGACAATAATAAGGATAAAACAAGGCGTGTTTGTATTTTTGTGTCATTTTCGATATATATGCCATCCTTATCATTTTCACGGTATTAGGAATTTTTGATTCTTTTTGTAATATGAGAAATAAAATATAGCCATTCCATTTAATGAAATTCAAGTGTCTATCAGAGTCAATGCCTTGTGAAAGGAGTAAAATGCTATGCCGTGTTTCACATGAGGGGACGCTAAAATCTGTTGGTTTTTGTTAATGTTTATTTTGGTGTTCCCAAAACACCTGTAACTACATGCATTTATTCTGTGAATGGGACTTGGTACAATATTGGTACTTTACACACTAAATGTCCATATACTTAGCTATTTCCACATAGATTTTCATGGTCCTACTAGCCAACCTACATACCATTTCAGTTGCATGAAAATGACACAAAATACAAACACGCCTTGTTTTATCCTTATTATTGTCATGGCCATTTGTTTCAGAGACTTCACATTTTGGGACAACATTAACAAAGGATTATATTTCTAGAGAAAATACTGATTGATGGCAGGCGTGTTTCAATAAAAGAGGTTTGAGACCCTCAATATCACTTTTTTAATGTTTTTTTTTCTGAAACTAGGGACTTCTATAAAACCAATGAGAGTGTGGTACAAACCGTTAATGGTTGAATCTTACTGAGAGCATGTTTGTTTTTCATTCTACAATGTTTCGTCAGGCTAGGAATAGTATTTTTTAAGATATGAATGTCCAAACATGGCCTCCAAGATAAGGCCTTTTAGAGAGTGTAAACAATTGAGGGCAAAAAGACTATGAAAACAATAGAATTGAACAAAAATATTTTACAGGTTTTAGTTATGGAACCTAAGCATTGTGTAGACAAACTTTGAGGAAAATCGGTGAGTCGGTGCTGCAACCATTTTCCTGGATTTTGTCTGATTTGACACAGAATGACCCAGTTGCAAGAGTCATGGCCGGAATCGTTAGCCAACACAAAAAGAGGCCATTTCAGACCCATCCAAATGCCAATGAGCACGGAGTGTGTGTGTGTGTGTGTGTGTGTGTGTGTGTGTGTGTGTGCGTGTGTGTGTGTGTGCCTGTGTGCGCATGTATGTGTGTGGTCTGTATATGTGTGTGTGTGTGTGTGTGTGTGTGTGTGTGTGTGTGTGTGTGCGCATGTGTGTGTGCGTGTGTGTGTGTGGTCTGTATGTGTGTGTGTGTGTGTGTGTGTGTGTGTGTGTGTGTGTGTGTGTGTGTGTGTGTGTGTGCACGCGCCCATGTGCGCAGGGACGTGTGTGTTCTATCTGTAATCAGGTGTCTCCTGTCTTATTAGCGGAGGACTGCCAGCTGCTCTCTCAGATCCCCAAAGTGCGCTGCCTGCGGAACGGACGCCGAGAGGGTGAGTGAGCGACAGTGAGACGTGAGAGTGAGACGTGAGAGTGAGACAGTGAGACACTCACCTCATCCACTCATGCAGGATTAAAACGACAACGACGGAGATCAGAGAGAAGATTGTCAGATGGAACAGACATACGTTAAAGTCTTGTTGTTAAAGTATTGTTATAACAATGTATGAAAACAAATGGGAAATATGAATATATTATTATATTAATTCATATTATATTATAATATTAAAGGGTAATGTGAATTTGTACATTCCTTTCAACATAGACTTAATGTTGTTGCCTGATTTTCTCATACACAGTGTTGAGACTGTTGTCATTTGAGATCATCATCTCAGTTATGGTGACGAATTGATGTGTCTACAGGGCTGATTCGTTCGCGTGTGCGAGGAGCCAATGCTGCCTCGGCCACAATCCTGACCTTTCTGGACAGCCACTGTGAGGTCAACGCGGACTGGCTGCAGCCCCTCATCCAGAGGGTCAAGGAGGTGAGATGAGTCCCGCAGTCACGTCTCTGCACGACCACATGTCACCCAGTCCAACAACACAACATCCACTGACATTTTGTCCACTGTCCACTGCATCCTGTTGTTGTGAACACATCAGAGAATGCGGGACTGTGGTTTTTTGTTGGTCGCCGAGTTCAGGCTGGCCAGCGTTGCGCTGTCACACCCAGCCACCCACACACAAATATTTGTGCATGGTCTCCCAGACAAGAACACATTTCTGTTGCATGGGTTCACACAGCCACACACTTCAACACACACACCCACGCCCAGAAACCCAGATAAGCAGCTAACTGTCAAATAGCGCACACACACATTTATACTCGCACACACACACATACACACACCAGCACACACAAATAAACATACATTCACTGTAGGTCAGGCACACACCCACTCACAGTCTGACTTTATGAGCTCCTGATACTTGTTTCTTCACTTTTCTCCATGGGGAGTTAAGCCTTGAGTAGTTTTGGAACACACACACACACACACACACACACACACACACACAGACAAACAAACACACACACCACACACACACACACACACACACACACACACACACACACACACACACACACACACACACACACACACACACACACAGACACACAGCTGCTCCCCCCGCTCACAGCTAACCACATCCCTCTCTAGGCCTTTTCCCTGATCCCTCCTTCTATTGTCTTCCAGCTGATTCATTTCTCTCCCAGTCTTCCCCACAACACCCAGGGAACTCCCATCCCTCAATTAAACTCCCATTCGGCAGATGGGACCCATAACAGCAGTCACTCTTAATAACAGAGTCAGCAGGCTTGATTAAGACAAGCACAAATGAGAGTGTTAACGAACAGTGACCTGACTCCTGGAGCTGGAGGCTGATCCTTTCAGGACACATATTTCTTTAGGCTGGGACTAATTTGGTGTTGTCACACAGTTACATGTGTCATTCTTTTATCTATGCTGAAGATGCCTCTTGGTTTGAGTGGAGGGGGAAATGTAAACTGCAGGTTTTCCCTGGGTTTTGTTTAGTTGCCCATGGAGACGATTGTGAATTTGCTGAGAGTGACTCATTCTTCTTTTTCAACACATCTGTGGTAACCTTAGATTCCCTTTCACAACATGATGTGTGTGTGTGTCTTTGTGTGTGTGCGCGTGCGTGCGCGTGTGCGCGCGCGCGTGTGTTCTGACCTCTGTTATGTTGTGCTCCATGTTCCAGGTTTGGTAACACAGCCTCAGCCTCCTGGGCATGGCCTCATTAACCTGTCTATTTCCACCAATCACTACTCCTATGAAGTGGGCTTAGATGCACTGCCATTAAACCCATTAGATTCCCCTAACTACTAGATATGTCCGTCCCCTCTTTAGAGGTCGCCGGGTTTCTCTCTTTCTCTCTTTCGCTCTCTCTCTCTTTCTCTGTCACTCTCGCTTTCTCTCTCTCTCTCCCTCTTTCTCTCTCTCTCTGTCACTCTGTGTGTGTGAGATCTTTAATTAGAAATTAAGTGCCTCCATGTTCTCTTCCCAATCCGAGTTGCGTATTAATAAGATCCATGAGGAGCTTATTTGTGAAAGCTGTGAGAGATTATTCCCAGAGTGCTTTTGGCTCAGCGCAGCTTTATCCGGGGCGCTCCCCCACAACACTGATGCACAGAGCAGAGTTCAGCAGGCGTTCAGATCCCCGCCAAACAACGGCTCCACACTAACTAGAAACATGCTTTGATGGCAGTACTGTAAAACTCCCTGTCTGTCCAATACACTGTCCACTACACACACACAAACACACACACACACACACACACACACACGCACAATCCTGGAGTGACTCGCACATACACTCTCACCAAAAGAGACACACACTTCAACAAACTCTTCTGCTCTGTCCACTGCCATCTGGCACACACACATACACACAGTTACACTCACACAGAGAGAAAGGAACAGAGAGAGAGAGAGAGAGAGAGAGAGAGAGAGAGAGAGAGAGAGAGAGAGAGACTTATCAAATTTATACAACGTTCATTTTGTTTATACAACTCATATTACTTCTCAGTTTTAACCCCTCAGTATCCCTCTCTGTGCGCGTGTGGGATGTTTATGTGGAGAGACAGTTTAGTATGTTATGGAATACATGCGTGACACCGTTTGCTTATGTTTGCTCGTTGGGAAAAGGTTTCCGATGTCAGAATGAGCTTATCCTTTGGCTTCATCTGTAGATACTTGCTTCCATCCTGCAATTTCGAGGTTCTCCAAGCAGAGTAGCCACAGTGTCATAAGATCTGAACTAGAGGCACAAACTGTGGTTTGGAAGAGTGGTGGAGTGGCCTCCCGTTAGGAATGTTAAGACCTCCCGTTTTTGTCTCTTCCTCCAGGACCACACGAGGGTCGTCAGCCCCATCATTGATGTCATCAGTCTGGACAACTTTGCGTACCTGGCAGCCTCTGCTGACCTGAGGGGCGGTGAGTGAGTTTGTGTGTGTGTGGGGGTTGGGGGGGGAGTGGGTATGCCCAGATGGGGGCAGTAACAGCTGTCACATTCACCTGAGAGAGCTGACATGACACACTGCTTGGGTAAATCAGACTTGACAGTGACTGACAAGCTAAGCCCGTCCATGTTTTGCCCAACACAATCTACTCCAGACATAGCCTCTGGGTTGTATTCATTTTTGAATCTGATTGTGAATATCTCTATGTCTGTCTTGGTCTGTCTCTCTATCCTATTTCCTCGTTTAACCCATTCTGTGTCTCTCAGGGTTTGACTGGAGTTTGCACTTTAAGTGGGAGCAGATCCCCATTGAACAGAAGATGGCCAGGAATGACCCCACTCAGCCAATCAAGTGAGTACTTCCTTGGAATGTGACTGTGTTGTGCGATTCCTCAGTGCAGTTCCATTTCCCATCTTTCAGCTGTGCTCAGGGACTCCAAGTGTGTGAGGCTGATGTATTAGTCCTTTAAGTCCGCTCTTGGAAACTACTGGCTCAGAATATGGAATGGTTTCATAATAGAGCTGGGGTAATACTGCATCAAAATAAATTAATAAATCTGTTTCAAACTGCTGTCACCACCACAGAATTAATGTGTTTACAAGCCCCAATGAAGCAAGTCGTTTATTTAACTCTTTTTTTCCACTACTGTATCTTAAAGTGTCAAATAACTAATTCCATGCTTCTCCTCCAGAACTCCAGTCATTGCTGGAGGAATCTTTGTGATGGACAAAAGCTGGTTCAACCACCTGGGCCAGTATGACACACACATGGACATCTGGGGAGGAGAGAACTTTGGTAAATTTATCACCCCCCCCCCCCACCACCACCACCACACACACACACACACATACACACACACACACACTGCCCCCCTTTCGGAACATTTGTAGCTTACTGCGTTTTTATCCATGCATAATACGTTGCTGTCACCTGGCCCAGCCGAACTGATTTGCCCTTCAAAGGCCCAAACCACAACCATCCGTTGGTGCGCTCTATCAACCAAAACACATCTGACATCAGCGTACCCCTCAGGTCCAAAGCATCCACACTAAGGAACCTGTGCCCTCCTACAGGGTTGCTGCATCAGCCGTGTCATCCAGCTGTTGCAGATCAAAGCATCCCAACAACAAAGAAAGGAAAATCAATGGCAGCTCAGAGCCTCTTTTCTCTTGTGTTGTTCTGTCTTTGAGGATAGGGGCTTCAGTGTGTAGCAATGTGAAAGCTCTTTCTGCCGATTTGTCCTCCATTTTAACCAGCGTGTTTGAAACTCTCCTGCTAAACCCATGTAATCTGTAGCTTGTGTGATTTGTGTGAGCATGAAACGAGAGGTTATCCAGAGCCCCCTCTTGCTCACCACTAAGTTACATTTTACTAGGGTTGGGATAATAAATAACAGACTCAGGAAATGTACCTATATCCAGAGAGAGAGAGGAAAGAAAGAGAGAGAGAGTGAGAGAGAGAGAGAGAGAGAGAGAGAGAGAGAGAGAGAGAGAGAGTTGATCTGATCCAGAGTCGAGGCAGAGATCTGTGATTCCTGCTTTAAACTACTGAATTTGACATGTCTCATCATGATGTCAATAGCAATCACATACCCGTCTCACACACATACAGTGCATACTGCACCTGTTTTCAACTGGCCATTCAAACAATTCAATAACCTTCACCACATTAAAGCAGATCACAGAATAAACAGTACTTCATAGTCCACATTTGATCTACCTGATGTTAATAAATTGCCCCTGCGTTTACAATCTGCCCTCCTCTCCCCAGAGCTGTCCTTCCGTGTGTGGATGTGTGGGGGCAGTCTGGAGATCCTGCCCTGCAGTCGAGTGGGCCATGTCTTCAGGAAGCGCCACCCCTATGACTTCCCAGAAGGCAACGCTCTGACATATATCAAGTGAGTGGCATCTGTAGGCCAGATGACCTGCGCCTGTAGGGGACCCCTGTCACTCTCTTTCTTTCTTTCTTTCTCTTTCCTTCCTTCTGTCTGTCTGTCTTTCTTTCTGTCTCTTCTCTCTCTCTCTCTTCATTCCTCTGTTCATGTCCCTCTTGCCTACTATCAGTATGCCCTTTCTCTCTGTCATTCCATCTGACTCTGTCTCTCTGTCCTTTTAAGGGTTTGATTGAATGAGTGCATTATTACCAAAGCCATATATTGTTATTCTATATATCATAGACATACATAGTATTGTAACATGTCAGTGTCCCTACCTCTCTTGCCCTCACAGGAACACGCGCCGGGCAGCGGAGGTGTGGATGGACGAGTATAAGCAGTACTACTACGCCGCTCGGCCGTCCGCTCAGGGCAAGGCCTTTGGGAGGTAAGTGCGCTTTCTCTTTGCCTCGTACTGGCTGACTCAGTGTGGTCATTCCTCTTCCATGAAAGTCTGCCTTACATCTGTTCTCATTGTCATTACTGAGTGAGCTCAGCGTGGAGGATGTAATTAGACACAATGGAGGCATTCCTATGCACCTCTGTCCCTCTCCCTCTTTCTCTCTCTCGATTCAGTTCAAAGGTGATTGATTGGCATTACAAAGAGTTAGACAATAGTATTGCCAAAGTAATTATCAGATGTGTGTGTGTGTGTGTGTGTGTGTGCATGCGTGTGTCTCTCTCTCCCTCTCTCTATCTTATGTAATGATGATCTCTTTTACACCCCCCCCCCCCCCCCCTGCAGCATCACAGAACGGGTGGAGCTGCGCCACAAGTTAAACTGCAACTCGTTCCGCTGGTACCTGGAGAACGTCTATCCTGAGCTCAGGTGGGTGAGAGGCCATCGGCTGGGCCACAGACAGGTGAAAGACAGACAGGGCAGACTGACTGTGTGATGAGAAACTGTCTGTGTGTGTGTGTGTGTGTGTGTGTGTGTTCTGTGAGGAAACTGTCTGTTCCCCATCCATTAGCTGTTTGTCACTTTTTATTAGGCCTCTCACTGCTTCTATGACAACCAGAAACGTTATTAGATAGATGGCATTGCGAAGCGGGAGCAGACATTATGTGCTTGTTAGTGGTTACGTGTTTGTTTGTGTGTGTGCATTCTGCAGAGCCCATCTGGAAGATCTCAGTGTGGCTCTCTGGCTAATTTCCAAATGCTTTCTCCCCTGCTATGTGCCTCTGTCTGTGTGTATTTGTGTTGTTTACCTGTGTGTACATGTGTGTGTGTGTGTGTGTGTGTGTGTGTTTATGTGTACATGTGTATGCATGTGTGTGTTTATTTGTACATGTGTATGTGTGTGTGTGTGTTTATGTGTACATGTGTGTGTGTGTGTGTGTGTGTGTGTGTGTGTGTGTGTGTGTGTGATTAGGATCCCTGAGCAAGAGGCTGTGTACAGTCTGCTGAAGCAAGGTGGTCAGTGTCTGGAGACCCACGGGACAGACAGCTTGGGCCTGGCCGAGTGTAAGAGCAACAGCGCCAGCAGAGTGCAGGCACAGGTCAGTTACACTGTCCAGAGCCAGGCCTTCCCCCTCAGTCACACCGCACAGAGAGCCAGGCCTCTATACTCAGTCACACCGCACAGAGAGCCAGGCCTCTATACTCAGTCACACCACACAGAGAGCCAGGCCTTCCTCTTCAATCACACCGCACAGAGCCAGGCTTCCCTCCTTGGGCTCACACTGCATTTCTATGCCAAAAACAGAAAATCGGCCACATTTCCTCCTCCCTTGGGATGACTAGTGATTTAAGAATGTAACTTTTACAAGAGCCATTTGTTTTTAGATGACTTTTAGCAGTATGACTGTATATGAAATTTGATAAGAACTGGCTGATATTGTTCACTCTTTTCCAATATGAACTTGTGCAACAGCTATAACCCTACACTTATAAATTGAAATGATTAGTTGTGAAACAACTGTAAAATGATTGTAAAAGGATCAAAATCATGTCAAAAGTGTAAAAACAAACAAAAGAAATTCTACAGTTCTACAATTGGATACAAAAGATAAGAACAGACGATATTAAGCAAGCTGCATCCTTGCGGCCCATTTGACTTATCGATGCGCTGACAGTCTAATCTTCGCGGCATTTGGGTTGGAGAGTTGTGGGCCGGCCTTAACTCTTTCTCTTCTGGTTGTTTCCAATCCCACTCGCAGAGATGGATACTCTCTGAGCCTCAAATCCGGCAGCTGGACCTTTGTCTCGCCATCAGCGCCTTCACGCCGGGGTCAAAGGTCAAGATGGAGGCCTGCAACTCCAAGGAACCCAGACAGGTAAGCGTTGCCAAACGTGGTTTGCATACCTTTTGGGGGCGGGGTGTTACACAGATCTCAGTGGGATGGCCCCTAACCTGCCCAGAGCTCCTATAACTGGCACCTGGTAGTCCACTAGCAACAGCACAGCGCAGCACAGCACCACGGGTCAAGGATATTTACGATGATGACAACCGTCTGAACAAATCCAACACGTGTCCTGGACCCTGTCCTCGTCCATGTCGGGGCGTCGAACGTGTGGAAAGTTTTCAAGGAGTGACAGACAAGTGTTCCAGAGATGAGAGACATCACGCTGCCCTGGAGATGCACACATCTCTGACGAGGGGGTCGCCTGTACCCAAACTGACACCCTATCCCATATGTGGAACCCCCCCCCCAGAGCATCCAACTCATCCCTCTCCCCTCCCCCTTCTTGCAACACTTATCTCATCCGTCATTGCTATGACTGAGCTCCCCACTGCATTTGGGTCGGCAGCAGGGATGATTTACGTCTTTTAGGTGGGGACTCCTAACCCAAACCATGTGTTGGTGTGCGTATGTTTGCGTGTGTGTGTATGTATGAGTGCATGTGTATGTGTGTGTGCGTGTGTGTATACATCTGTAGGTTTGTTCATGCGTGTATGTGTGTGTTTGTGTACAGTGTGTGTGTGTGTGTGTGTGTTTGTATTTGTGTGTGTGTGTGTGTGTGTGTGTGTGTGTGTGTGTGTGTGTGTGTGTGTGTGTGTGTGTGTGTCTGTAGTAGTGCCCAGCGCTGACTCGGTTCTCCTGGACTGTGGGCCCCGGAGATGAGCAGGGGATCAGGGCTCAGTCTGAGGCCTGACCAGGCATCTAAAGTAGAGGACATTTTTTGTGCAGCGGCCGTGGTCTGGTCCATTACCCTCCATTGTGTTGCTTGTAAAGTTACAAGCTCCAGATGTCTGCCATAATGTATGGTCATTACACAACACAGCCTACATATCTCAAATAGCTGGAACAGAATCTGTAATTCAATCCCATTAGGTCGTGCTAAATTGTGAAAAAGCTTATGTGAAGTGAAATGCTGTTGGTTGACAAATTGGAATAATTCCTCACACATGTACTCAATTCCTCTTCTATGAATTGAGCTCTATGTTACAGATATACTCACTCACATACTCATATTCATGCAGACATTCACATCCAGACTGGCACAGACGCAACTGTAGCGTATTTTCATCATGCACATATGCATTCCTTTCACACTAACATAAACACTTATCGAAACAGCCCAGCCGAGGAAAACTATTGTTACTCTCCCCACACACACCTCCTGTTTTACCATGTGGTTCCACTCAGTCCAGCTTTAGTCTCTCAGATTGTTTTTATGTGTGTGTCTGTGTGTGAGTGTGTGTGTGTGTGTGTGTGTGTGTTTTGTTCTGAAGTTCATCTTATTAATTTATCATTGTCTACAGGCCAGGGTCTGTTCCTCTCTCCTTGCCAACTGATTTATGAACCATCGATTTATAGTCAGTCTCAACTCAAAAAGCCCCCACAGTTCCATTTAAAAATGCCGCAAGTGTTTCCATTTGTGTCCAGAGGGAGTGCTTCTACTTGGATTGCTATATTTATATATAAATGGCCAAAGTTTACTCTCTCATGCAACATTTTGGCAGTATCGGTTCACAAATTAAGATCATATATAGCACTTTTCTAGACACTCAGGGCCAGATGTACTAACACTTTTGCGCCCACTTCAGGCGTATTTGTTTCGCAACGTGCGTGTAAAATCATGGCGAGGTATATACAAACAGGCTGCACTGAGGTAAAAGTGCAGGCTGCCTGTTGCGGGAGCTGGCAAAATGGCAAATTGCGCTTTTCCGTGTCATGCATATTCATTAATGGGAGGGTCATGGGGAAAGTGGGAGTTTGCTGTAAAGAGATGGGAGGGGAAGCGTAAAGAGCGCCTAATTATGTATTCTGCGGTATGTACAAAAACTGCCCGTGAAAGCGCATGTCTATTCTGCACCTAAATATCTCCGCCTTGTAAAAAGCAGGTGTTAATCCAAATTGTGGTTAAATGCGTCAATAAGAGAACCTTTCAAAGACCACAGAATCGCTATTTAGTGCACCAGTTTTGCGTCTTTGTTCTATATCAAAAGCAATTAACTTTTGTTGGCCTTTCGAATGCCTTACTTTCACTTTCACGTCATCCACTTAAACTTTCCTACTTGCTAGATTTGACCAATCTTCCATAGCCTACGTGCACAAGTAGTTTGAGTAGAACTACTGATCTTCATTATCTCCCTGCTTGTTGACATCTTATCATGTATTGTATTATTTCATGATTGCTTTGTCGTATTGTATTATTTCATGAACGTTTGATTCTTTCAATGTTGTCATCAGTTAACTTCATTCAACTGCCCTTGTATGTAGGCTATACCATTCAGTTGTGGACGTTCGTAAATTGCGGTAGGGGACGGAGAAAGGCGCAGATTACTTGAAAGTTTGATAAATACCACGTATCACAGTGTTCGCTGTCTACGGTTTGTCCATGGCGCTGATAACGCTACATTCGCAAATGTACGTACATCTGGCCCTCAAAGCTTCACAGTGAATGGGGAACCTCACTAAGCACCACCAATAGACACAGCTAGCAGTCAGACAGTGTGCTTGTGTGGAAGCGTAAACACAGTGTGGCAGTGTGGAAGGCTAAACGCAGCAGAGTGAGGCAGCATGCCCTCGACTGGTCGAGCATATCTGCTGTCTGTTCCTCCGTGGGGTCGGCCCATGCCTGGCCTGTCAGAGTGAGCCTGTGTGTTAGCTGCCTGATTACTGTAATCCTGAGGCCTGAGTCAGACTCCTGCTGCTCCATTACTGCATCTAACTCAAACCTGCTGCTGGGCCGCCGTGCCAAGACCAAAGGCCCACGCCGGCCGGCTGGCGCCAGACACCGTGCCATTGGCCTGAACTCGCTCACCTTTCTCACCCCACGCCAGATGGGCCCTTGTTGCTCAGGTGTCATGAGATGGGCAGAGGAACCGTCACTCCCTGTGTCTTGACAGCTGCTCCCATCATAGCAGCAGCCACTCAGAAGTGGCACATGCGGCGCCCGTCGGACACGCGCACACATGGTCCACATGTGCTCGGGGAGCGGGGGTCATCTTGTTGCACATCTGCCGTTTTATGTCACCAATAAAAAAAATAGCAGTGAAGATGTGTCATTTTTAAAGGTATCCGACTATGACAGGGTGTTCCTGATGTTTAACTGTGAGCTCTGTTTTCCGCTTCTCTCTATTCACCTGTGCAGAAGTGGAGGCCTAAAGGCACGGCCCTGCAGCACATGGTCAGCGGTCTCTGCCTGGACAGCCAGCCCCTAGCCGGTCCACCAGTCATCACCCAGTGTCACCCCCAGCTGGCTAGCCAATCGTGGGAGCCCCAGCTCATCACCTGACCTTCGGAGAGAGTTGATGAAGAGGAGGACGCAGTTCTGGGTGGACAAAGCCTGATAGATTGACTGGGCGCTGGGACTCCAGGGGTTGAGGAGCGTGTCTTCACACTGTAGTGGACGGGAGATGCTGCTGTCTTAGTAGTAGAGGACTTTATTTTTGTCCAAAGGTTAATGCCATTGTGTTTGGTCCAAGGGGTGTTTTGTGACATTTCTTTCTGTGGTCAGTAGGATTGATGATATTGGGGATGGATAGGCAGATGCAGGGAGAGAGAGAGAGAGATGGGGGGGAAGGAGAGAGAGGGAGAGAGAGAGAGGGCAAGATTTATTGCACCTTTTACCCTCTTAAACAGCTCATATCTATATTCTCTCATTCTCATGGCCGATGTGGTTCTCGTTGATTAACTTAAAATCCATGGAAGTTATTGACTGTTCATCGTTTTAATGGCTGTCTTGACTCTGAGTTTCACAGTGCATTCCTCAAAGTGATGTTGTATATATTGTAGAAAGCTCCAGCCATAATCTTTTTTTAAGTCTTTAATTTCAAAATATAAAATATTTGTAGGCAGGATGAGGATGCTCATAAATTCTTAGGCTGTTTTTAGAGCCAAGAGAAACATTACAGTTGCTGTCAGGGCTGATGGTCATTAAGTTTGGCTCATTGTAATTCCAAATAGATCAGATGAGACATGGAAGGAACGGGGGGGGGGGGGGGGGGGGGGGCACAATTTAATAAAGCACTGGAGTGTTTCATGCAAAATGGACTGACCTGCAGACAGTTTATGGGATGAGTGCTATACAATGCACAGCATCTGACATTTATTTTGCATGGCCTCCAAAACCAAAACACATTCAGCTGGAGGTAAATGATGCAGTGAGCCCAAAGAATGTTTTATTGCTATTTTTGTCTTTTTAAATTCTTTTTGTAAATACTTGAGGCTTGAATAAGCTTTGTTTTGGAATATCTGACCATTCATGTCATTTGAAAAAACGAATAAAAAATGGCAACCAACTAAATCTGTGATGTGTCTTTCGCCTACTAATTCAATATAGTCATGCAGAAACAATGGCACACACATCACCACATTCTGCAATGCTCTGTAGACTGAATTTAAATGGAAGAGGGGAAATTACATGTGTATTAGATTGCCCAGTTAATTAATGAATGATAAAACACCAAGAAAGGTATTTGGTAAACAGCCCAATGCAACACCCTATTCATCCACAAGATGGCAGTCTTTCCTTAAAAACAAATCCATCTGCTCAGCAGTAGGCTTATCATTTGTAGCCTGTCTGTCTGGAAATAAACTGAGGAACCCCTGATGAGATATGGGGTAAGTGAATGATTATACTGCTTGTAAACCTTTTTCTTCATGTAGGCGTCCACCCATTTGTCTCTACTGAGAATTTGGCTTGCATTGGGTATATATGAGTTCTGTGAAGGATGTTTGAGAAATTGGGCATATCTGTGAGAACACTCTAATTTTAGCCAAGCCTACATCTTACACCCTTCAGTCCATATAACCAATTTAGAGGAAGACTTTCTTGTTGAAAAGTAAATGGTTAATGGAAGAGTCTTTCAATGGAATAGTGTTGATTCTTTCTGATTTCTGTTCTGACATTAAATGGTCAGACAAGCATTACACTTCATGTCACACAAGATCGTGGACCATAGGCAAGCTTGTGAACTATCCGTTTTATAAGTAAGGGTAAGCATTTGTAGGCTGCAACTTTTTAAAATTGTTTACTGTTAATTTTAACTATTGTAATGTTCATATTCTGTAAGTCACTTTAGACAAAAGTGTCTTCTAAGTACAATAATCATATTACAAACACACACACACACACAAACATACATCGGAAAATCTCCAAAATCTGTATCAATAAGTATGCCTGCAATTATGTGTAGCCTATGTATCTGTATGGTGCAACGCATGCAACTATTTTATAGCCTAATAAACACAAAGGTATTGGATACATTTAAAAGAGAGAGAGCAAAAGAGATGGAGAGATCAACAGGCTTGGCACAGTAGTCAAGTGCTGCACAAGCAGACCTGCTGTGCATGGGAAAGCTATAGGCATTCCGCTTTGCTCCACAGGCCTCTGCCTGAACTCTAGTCTTTCCCCTCAAAAAGCTATGTCTGGAATGCAGGGCACTGATACGGTTCTTTAGAAGGTCAATTATCCGTCACCACGGGCAAGGGGAGTTAGGCCCGGCTTCATCAGGTATGGTAATTAAATGAAGCAAAATATGGGCCTGTACCTCCAATACATTTTTAGTTTTATAGTTTTACGTGGTGATAATCTCATCCCATTTTTGTTTTAAATTGCCCATGCTCCTGGATTACAGCTGTTGTGCTAAATTACTGCCTAAATGAGACAAACTGTAGCCTATTTGTCAAATGCCCTTCGAGATAGGCCTATCCCTTTCAAGACATTTGCAACAATTAAACTTTAGGCCATGGCCTGCTTTACAATAGCCTAGTTGTTTGACTGGTGATCTCAGGAGCTCACAAGTGGTTTTAAAGACCTGAGGAAAGTAGCCTATGCCCAAGGTTCTAATGTTATGGATCCATCATAGATATAGAACAGTCTATGGGATCCATGTAAAAGGTCCCAATATTATGGATCCAAAGGTTCTAATGTTATGGATCCATAGGCATTTCTTACAAGTAGGAGGAGCTGTCGTAGTCATAAACACCGTACAAAAAATAGATACCGCCCCATTTTGATTGTCACATATTTTGAGCAACCGTGAACCGAAACGATCTAACAAGTCATAAGGAACCGCCCAATTCATGGAGACTGGGCGGTCCGTTGCTAAGGGTGAGGTTTGGTTGAACCGGCTAGTGTACCAAGGAGCGAAAGAGGAGCAGGTGAAACGCCTGATGTTTGGAAAGCGTAGGTGACTGCGTGTTGTGGGAGCATTGCCCTTTAATCTCCGATAACGTAACTTTCTTCAAATTTGGAATATACACACCTAATATCGGTATTGACTGGGTGACAACTGCACTTGGTTACCGCATTACTGGATTGGGTGTTGATCAGGTAAGGAGAGATGCAAGTAACGTTAGGCAATTTTATTAGCTAACGATTACTATCGCTAAAACGTTATAGCAGCTACTAAGGTTATCCTAGCTAACGTTAATTTGTCGCTAACGTTAGTATGCGAGCTGGTTAATAGCGAACTTGTTACAGTCACGTTAACGTTACTGGAGTGTTGTACTCATCTGCTGAGAGCCAATGTTAGCTGCTATCTTGAATTGGCAGTTAGGTGGATGAGCCAGAAATTAACAGTCAGCTAAGCTGACTGTGGTAACGTTAACGTTACTTCTGGTGCAAGCTTGCCTGTCATCAGACTAACGCTAACGTTAGTTGAGATTGATGGTGTTGGCTAACGCCATATCTTAATACAATATTAGATAACGTTAAGTATCATTCACAGACAACCGGACTTGGTCAGATCTGTTCTCAGAGAGAGTCTGCCTATCGTTGGAAAACGTCAAATGATCAGCCTCTGCACTGTCGAATAACCACTTCTAACGTTAACGTTAAGGTGGAATGCACATAGGATCACGTAGTTAATGTTAACATGCATCATTAACGTTATAACTTACCTATATTTGCTAACGTTGCCCCGTTGAGCTATTATTTGTGAGGGCTGGCTTGGGTAACACTGTAGCTTATTGTAACTTGATGTTTACTTGAGAACATTAACGTTTTACGTTACGTGCACGTTGCGTTAACGTTTACTTGAGCAATCTCGTAAAGGTTGTCTCATGTGTGAACTGTGAACGTTAGCTAACGTTAGCTTGCGAAAAATCTGACAGCATTTTAAAATAGGCACTAGCCAGATATCGCAGCCTGTGATGTAAAAGACAGTTTGTCTAACTTGGATGGATGAACAACCTTTAACGTTATATCCTTGTTGCAAACAACCCTGCCTTGGGTGGCTAACAGAAATTGGCTAACTAACGCCAGCTAACTTGAACGTGACCGACCCATCATAACTATTGATAGCTGACGTTAACATTAGTGGACAAATTCCACCAGCTAACTAACTATCTCAGCATCTCATTTGACCGTTTGACATGAAGCTAACTAGATGGTCACCATTATTAAACTATTCCTTGTATATCGCTCCGGACTTTGAATATTCCAAGGCTTCCTTGTTAGGATAGCTCACTAGCACCAGCAAAATGCGGCACATCTGGACCAATGCCATTTTTCGCTGCGTAGCTTGGAAGCTAACGTAAAGTCGAGAGGCTGAACACCAGTATCAATTTCCAGGCAGAAAACGAAAACCGGTACGTTATTCATGTGTAAATGTGTGCATTCAGAGTGACTCAAACCGTGGTCATGTCGGGAGAGGTAGCCACCTTATTCATGGATTTGGTACGACTTCTGTTGCCCGGTGATGTAAATGGCTAAAAAGGTGAAACAAACATCTCGGGTCCTTACATATTAGCCGCACGTACCTCTTTCAAGTGAAACAAAGTTACTGTATCTTTAGATGAGAGAGTAACGTTACAGTGGGCGAGGGGAGTACAAAAGTTATTTTCACTTAACCCTCTGTAAAGTGATTTTACGGATTTCGTTCTGCAGGGAGCGAGTCTGCGACATGGGCGATGAGCGAACATGTTTCTAAACAGAATTTCACGAACACTTTTCAGAAAATTGTAGTCGTGTGAAAAGGTGACCATATCCAACCTTTCACTTCTCACGTCATTTCTCGCGGCTACTTTACCTGACATCAGGTGCCTTCTTTCATGGCAGATCAATTGATATGAGCCGTATTTCTCATGTCTCAATGCACTGCTGTGCTCTCTCAAAGTTGTGACCGAAGATATTCTCCAAACAATTTCTCTTTAAAGTGATTTATTTTCTCTCCCAATAATGAAATGTTTTTTAATCTTGATGGAAACGGCGCAGTCTGCTCAGGTTTCACCTGATATCCACCAGAGACTATACAAGTGAGGATTGGCCTAGCTTGCTGAAACCTTACGCCCCAACACAGACATGTGTACCTTCCAGGTAGTCACCACAGTGGATTGTAGTGTCGCAATCTACCTGCCTTCCTTTTGGTTGCATGTAGGCGTCCATGTTACAATGCTCATTGGACTTCCTGTTCCTAAAGCCTGTGCTCATCTCATGAATCCAGCCCTTCTATTTAGTTTCAGACGTCTGGTAGATGTTTGAGCTGGACATAACAAAATGGGAAAACAAGAATGAAAGTTGGTACCATTGAGGGAGGGGTCAGAAAAGTGAACCCGTGTGTAATCATCTATTCTGTTTATTGTGGGTCCATTTGGCTGCAGGTTGGTTAATGTATAACACGCTACCAGACAGCTGGTTGCCTAGAAGTGGTAATAAAACGGTTGTTCCTGGATATATCCCAGATTTTTCAGTTGGGCCAGAAGGTGTGAGCTGAAGTCAAGTGTTTTGGAAGCTGGGAAGACACACCAGCCTGGCCTATGCCTATACACAAATGCTCAGCCTATATATTGGCCTATGACTTTCCTATTCAAGCAATCAGGTTCATAGACTGAAGTATGTCCTAAGGAGCTGTGTTTCTGTAGTAGGATATGATGTGACTAGATATCTTTTGAAACGGGCTCAGCTGGAGTCTCCCTCTGTTTTCACCCTTAGCTGCAAAAGCCAGCTGGGCAGCACAGTCCTGGCAACCTCCCAATCACTTTGATTGAATGGTCATGCCAGGCAGTCTTTCTCTCTTGGTAAGTGTCATGACACCACATCCATATTGGGTAACTGGAGGATGCATCATAGACTTTATGGCCATGGTGGCACTGGTTCAAGGCACAGAGAACTACCTCACTTATGTCCTCTATCTTTAGTAGCACCATCCTCCCTGTTCCTTTACTTTATACCTGCTTAGTAACAGGTCTAGGTTTTGGCTGTGTCTGTTTTTATGTGTTTTGATAAAGTTGTGATACATTTTGTAATGTTTATAGTTAATCTGCTCACTTAAAAATACAACACAGGAGAGTTGATATGTGGACAGGTAAAGATAACCATCATAACTAAAACCTTAACACAGTCTGCTTAGGCTATATTATAATCAGGACATGTGCTTTATTTAATCTGACATTTCTTGTCTTTTGCCATTTGTTGGCTTCACTGTAGGGTAAAGTGATGCCAGTTGCTGTGCTATTGATTGATAGTTGTTACCATTGGCTCTGTATCATTATGAGAGCTCTGCATCTGAAATTGCTCTTATTCTCAGACTGAACAGTGTTCTGCTGACCCCATTTCCAGTCCGAACCGGCCTAAAATAGCACAGCCGCAGTGTGAAGGAGTAGGTAAGCCAGTCTCCTATGCTAACACCTTCTTAAGCACAGCACTCTTCAGCCAGACTTAGGCTTTACTGTTTGTAGTTCTGCCTCACTCTCTCTCTGGTGTCGTGCACAAGGTAGATCATACTACACACAGCCAGAGACCATGGCACACTCTGTAATCTGTATGTTGATTCAATCAAATAGATATGGCTAGAACCTAAAAGCACACTCTGACACAGTCATTCAGGTACATGTAGTTCACATGTAGTCGAAGGCTAGGGCTATTATTGTGTACTTCTTAGGAATGCCCAGGAATGTGTTCCTCTAGATAGACTGGTTGAATCAATGGCGTTTCATGCACTGGTCTTTCTTGGCTTCTGTGCCAGTGTGATTACACAGATCTGCTAGTGCCGGACACTGATTACACCCTGCAAGTGTGGATTAATTCCACTCACACCAAGACGGCAAATTCCAACACTGATCTCTCGGTCATCCTCACGGGATGACTTTCACTTGGTTCTGTGAGAGCATCTCAAAACCACCCAGGGTTTTCTCGCTTCAGTAGACATGGTCAGGATGGGACACAAAGGGAATTGTGGCGTGAGTTGTATGGCCCAGGAACATGTCTGAAATGAACAGAGTGAATTTGTCAGCTGGCAGGGTGATGGAGAAGCCTGCTGCGAGCTCCCTGCTGCTCATGGGTTATTCAGCGGCCAGGGCCCTCATTAGGACCTGATGAGGATGTGATTAGAGACCCAGGGAGTCATGCCTTTGTTTCAACCTAATCTCTTGTCACTCTGTTCAGAACACGCTCAAAAAGGCTGATTCATGTCCCTTGCATTTTGCAACTGCGAGGTCCATGGCAGGCGCCCCACAGAAATGTTTCATTTTGTGAGTGAGATGTCCACGCTGTCCCCTCTGTGACGCGTTCGCCCCCCAGTTTCAGAGCTTTTCTAAATGCAAAATTGCACATACTGTAGGGCCGTGACTGTAGTTAACAAACTAGATCCTAATAGAAAACTGTTAGCTTTCCTGGCTAAATGGTAGGCCTATTACACAACATAAATTGTGCTGGCGACCCAAATAAAATCTCCTGCGACCCAATCTTTGGGAACCAATGCTCTAACAGGAGCATGCACCTTGCATAAATGAGAGCTTTTGCATGCGTCATTAGAGACCTGTTGCTCTGAGCTCAGTTCCATGGCAACAGAAAGTCACAAAGCGATGCTCTGAGTGAGCGGTGCCTCTGCATCTATTCTAGTCGATTCTAGTCAATACTTTGGCTTTGCCCAGGTCTCCCTCTACAGGCACCCTCTCATTAGACTGGTGATGTATAGGAGTATGGGAGATATGATGCCATTTGGGGACTGAGGGTGGATTCTCCGGATAGACAGTTGGTGCTGGGCCCCCTCACTGGGTTGAAGTCTGCTCTGTGCTGACTCATGCCTGGCCTGCAAGCTCTGCTTGGCCCCGGTCTGCTTTGTTGTGTAACAGAGGGGGCAAGAGGCCCAGAAGCACACTGTGAGGTTCAAGATTCAGAGCACACCCTGCAGGGGTACTGTACCATGGTTCAGGGCCACACACACCACACCCGACAGGCACACTATGCCATGGTTCAGATCCGCAGTACACACAGGGACACTGGTCCCTGGTTTTAGACTAAGCCAGTGAAAGCTCATCAGTGTCACAATGCATACAGCCTGGCTCCTGCTCTCGCAGAAGGATTCCTTTTTGAGGGCTTCTGGATTCTAGTTAGTTAGGTTGAAAAGTACCGATGATGTATGTATAATTGTTTTTAATGTGGTCTGTCTGAGGTGGTAACCCAGCCACCTCAAGGGGAGTAAGAGATGGATTGTGTATGGGCCCTCTTTGTCTGTGTTAATTACAGCCTTATAGGAGTGTGTTCTGGTCAATATGACTGTTAAGTAGGACTGTGTCCAGACTGCTTTGGTAGTGGCCTGGCTCTGTTTAGTCCATGTGGTCATTTTCATTTAAAGTAAGCCATGGGGAAATGAAATGAAATTAAATTAAATTTTATGAAAAAATGCTGTGGTCCATCACAGAATGAAACTTATTATGAGTAGCAGGGTCTGAACATGAAGCATGAACATGTACTGGTCTTGCAAATGCTAGGCATCCCCGCTCACCCAGGCACTATACAAACCGGAGGTGTGATGCATCAGATGGACCGCCCTCTCATTGATAAGTTGGAGTCATGAGGCAGGAATGTGCATTCTTTTGCTGGGGAGGAGAACCTAGCAGAGAGTGTTTCCTATCCTCCTGGTTACGTCAGTTCCCCTGCTTCAGCCTATCTGGCTTAATGCCTGCGGCCAGGCCAGGGTAGAGATAATGTGTTCATGTGTGAGCAGAGGTTAAGTTATGTGCTGACTTGAGACTATCTGCTTCTCTCTATCTGACAGTCTATCTCTCTGTTGTTTTGCACGCTTACTGTGTTCATAGACTGGTAACCACACACACTCAGGTTCGGACAGTGTGAAGAGAAGGCTTTGTAGTTTTCTTTGCCTCTGTGTTGAGTAGAAGTTGGAAGCATAGCCTTTGCTCTGCCCACCATATATTGTTTTTCCCAGTTTTCCCAGTCCCGCTTTCTCATTTCCCAGTTCCAACCCTTTGCTGTTGGCCCCTTCCCAGAGCTGCGGAACGACAGCCTGTCCATTTGTTAGTGACCCTGTTTAAGGGCCTGGACTTTGAGTTGCTGCCATTTCGCCTCCGTGTAATTGGGGTTCCGCTGGGCCCTGTCCAGGGGCCCCCGTCTTTTCACCGCTCAGCAAAATGAGGGGCGGTACTTGCCCCAGCTGCCTCACACAATGCCAGCTCATTGTCATCTGAGACACACAAAGGGTTCTTTCAGCCCTCTTTATCAGAGGTGAGAGCAGCGGCCGAGAGAGAAAGGTAAAGACGGCGTGTCGGGCCGGAAATGCCCTTCTTTGGTATGAGCAAGGTGGAAAAGTGTGTCACCTGAGTGAGACACACACTCGTACGCACAACTTCCCCCCTCCACCTCCCCCAAGTCTTCCCGGGGCTGTCAAACTGGTCGGATGGGATATGATGACATATGATGACATAACATGGTTAAGCAGCGTTTTTGAGTCTCCTGATCTCTTGTTACAATTTGCCTTTGAGCTCACCTTACAAAAATGAAGACATTCCTCTATGACACACCTCCGGTCCAATCAGGTCCACCCCTTAAAGTTTCTCTCTCTCTCTCTCTCTGTCATTTTGATTGTTTGAGATTGTGAGATGGGCGGAAGGGCAGGTTTTATCAGTAGCAGGGTGTGTCTGGGGCCCAACTGATTTTTCTCCTGTTTCAGTTTGTCAGCTTTGCTTGGTCCTCTGCCTCTGATGAATGGATAGAGCCTGTGTGTGTGTGTGTGTGTGTGTGTTGGGGGGGGCGGGGGTTGGGTGGGGGGTGGTGGTGTGGGCCGGGGGTCTGAATAAACCATGACCATGGGCCTTCCTTGCTGGTTCAGGTGTCATTCTCTGCTCTGTACTGTCTTGGCGCATGGTCAGTGAGAATAGACCCACAGACCAGTTTCATCATCACACAAATTCGCAAACATACAATTTGGCAAACGTTAGCGAACACTCGCAAACACTCTGAGGAGGTAGTTCTTTGCGAACATACAGTGGAGCTGTATGTATACAGTTGACGAAGGCAACAATGCAATTAATGTTGACACCAAATCGTTTTTGGAATTTGACAAATCGAATTTGAACGCACCTCAGGACTGCACTTGGTCTGTTGTTGCCTCCCTTTTCACTTTCACACACAAACACACGCTTTGAACTCTCACGCTTACAGAGGCATGAAGACAAATGCAGGGCGCTTTTATGGCATGTACTCTCACACATGCACTTGTACCCAGCTTGCAGGAAAGGCCCTCACTATCCACACGCACACCAGCGTTGTTCCTTGTTCCTGGCTGACACATTGTGCTGTTGCAAGACTATTGAATTGTTCATTCCAGCACCACACACCTGCAAGGGAGCAGAGCTCTTTTAAGTCTACTGGAGTTTTAACTAACTCACACAGCATTTTTTTCAAACCAGCCCAGCACCTTTGAACAGGCCTTTTGCCTGAGATAGCAGTGAGCTTCAACGTCACATAGCTGCTTAAGGATAGACCTGGACCGCACTTGGCCGGCCCGTGCCTGTGTAGAGAATGTAATAAAAGTGCAACATCTTTCTAGTCCATAGGGTATCTTTTTTCGTACCCATGCATTAGTCCCTGGATCTCTGTGTTTGCATTCTGCTTGTGTGTGAGTGTGTGAGTGTGTGAGTGTGTGAGAGAGAGAGAGAGAGAGAGAGAGAGAACGAACTTGCCTACTGCAGTATTTTTTGTTTGTTTGCTTTGTGGTGCGTGGGGGCTGGGGGAAGGGGACCTGCCTGCAGTTATCGATTGCTGGTCTCGCTCTGAAAAGACTTGAATCTGCGCTGGTCTATGTGCCTGCCTGCCATAATTTCCCCTAAGCACTGCACTAAGATGGGGGAGAGGGGCACTGAGTCCACATCCATCTACAGAAGGGTTGAGTACTAGAGTTTGTAGATACGTTAGAATGATTAAGTAGAATGTATGTTCTCATAGCAGGAAGTTCCTCTTCCTTTCTGATCTCTGGACTCATGCTGCTGTGTAAACATAGCACCTCCACACGCACACACACGCACACGCACACACACATACAGTACACATACACACTCACACTCACTCCCCCCTGGTAGTGAGTAACACTTCCATTGACAGGCTGAGAGGAAAAACCTGTTCAGATGCACCCCAGTGATGGAGTGGAGCTCATCTGCTGTTGACTGACTGACAACTAGTGGTGGTCACTTCTTTCTTTTTTTCTTCTGTCTTCTTGTGTGTGTGTGTGTGTGTGTGTGTGAAGGACAGAAAGTGGGAGAATATGCCAAGAATAGAACATATGCTGAGAAAGCATGTGTGTACCCACGCTCTTTCTCTACAGGCCATAATGATAGTGCAGGATCATGGCAAGTTTTCGATCATGCCAAGTGCTCTGTGGTGATCTGTGTGTGTTGGATGCACACATGTACAGAAACACACACACACACACTGCAGGCAGAAGAGCTGAGTTACAGTTATGATCAGTTATGCAAGAATGCATTTCCTTGCCAGAAGTGTCAATTTCCTCCTCTCTCTTCGTGTGTTTGTGTGTGTGCGTGTGTCCGTGTGTGTTTTTATGTGTTTGTGTGTTGTATGTGAATATTTGAGGGAGTGTATGAGGCTCTGTGTATGTTAGGTTGTGAATGTAAGTGTCTGTGTGCAGACAGTGTTCATTTTCTCACTGCCACACACTAGAGTTTACACTGTGAGGGCGCTGGTTAAATTGCTTTTATAGTGTTAATTCATTTTCTCATTACGCAGCAGGCTGAAGTGAAGGCTAGAGGACATTTGTAAACAAAGCACTGTTTGCTTTTTGTTTAATCACACACATAAATACACTATTCTCGTTGTACTGCCCATTTCCCTCTCTCTCTCTCTCTCTCTCTCTCTCTCTCTCTCTCTCTCTCTCTCTCTCTCTCTCTCTCTCTGGTGGTTAAGCAATTTGTCTTTTTCTTCTATCTCTCTCCCCCTCCACTCATTGCGCTGCGATTGACCTTTGCAATTAGCATCTTATTTGTTTGTTTGTTTGTGGTGTTTTTGGCTAGTCTGTGTTGAGGGAGCCCCCCCCCCTACACACACACACACACACACACACTGCCTGCTGTTGATATGCTAATCTCAGTGGGGAATCCACCCTCCCCAGTCTAATGGGTCTTCTGCTTCATGTCGTCAGGAGCACTCTCATCCATCGGTCATTCAGTGGGTTCCTCTGTTCTTTCTCCCTAATGCAATGCAAGCCCTCTGGTCAGTGGAAACTGGATGAGAGTTCTAGAAAGGGAGTGTGCTGGGCAGAGCAAGTGAGGTGTCTGTGTAGGGATGCAGTCTCCAGGGTAGGTAGCAGTTAAGTGCCTGACTTTGAGCTGTTTTATACAGGAGAGGGAAAGGTGAGCTGAGGACTGACTTTCTCACGCACGCATGCACGCACGCACACATAATTCCCTTTGATGTGGCTGTGAGACCTCATAGAAATGGCCCTGTGTGTGCGTGTATTTTCATTTTAATTAGGAGTGATATTTTCCTCAGCTAGTTACTCTTTCATGACTATAAATTAAAGTTTTTGTTGTTATGGAACTAAAGTATATCGTCACTTTGTTCAGGTTAACCCTGCACGGTCTAAATGCTCATGAACTTAGGTGAACTGAGAGTGGAAAAGAAATAACAAGTCTTGCCCCTGAGGGAGGAGACATGATGGCGGAGTATGTCCTGATGAGCCTGGCATCAACATTGCATGCAGTTCAGCCTGCTTCCTCTCTCTCTGTCTCTCTCTCTGTCTCTCTCTCTCTCTCACACACACTCTCTTTCTCTCTCTCTTTCTCTCTCTCTCTCTCTCACTCTCTCTCTGCCCTGTTTCTCCCACGCTGCCACAGCATCTGACAGAGGCTGCATAATAAGACTCTGTTCCCTTTGCAACTGCAGTGTTAGTGTGTGTGCACGGGAAACCAACACACTTTGGACATGCTCACTATCAGGACTAATAGCTGAGCCATTAACCGGCGGCCAGGCTCTCGAGTGAATGTGTAACATCATATTGCTGAGTTGAGAACAGGTCATAGCCGATGTTACAATCTGAAGAATGTCCAGTCGTATAGAATGTCAGGGCTAGCCGGCCGATGAGATTCTCACTCTGTCTGTCAGCACACTTGCTAAAGCAGAGTTGTGGAATGTGGCTGTAATAGGCTTTTCTCAGAATGTGTGTGTGTGTGTGTGTGTGTGTGGAAGGGGTTGGTGTAGAGGGAGTCTGGGAACGAGTGAGACGAAGAGAGGGGTGAGTGTGTTCTTGTTATCACAGGGAAGAGAGGGCACAATTCTTGTGGCCTTGAAAAGCTTACAGACTTTTGACCTGTGTGTGTGTGTGTGTGTGTGAGGGAGAAAGAGAGAGAGAGAGAGAGAGTGTTGCAAACATGAAGAGAATGCCAAAGATTGATGCAGAAACAGCAAAGACAGCAGAGGCGATGAAGAGAACAAGGGACTGAGCTGGACAGTGTGCCACCGGTCAGGGAAGGGGAACGAGGGGACGGTGCTGGACGAAACCGTTTCAGACAGAGGTGCTCTGGCAGGTGCCACTCAGACCCTCAGGCTCTCAGCTCCTCACACCTCACACAAACACAACCGGAACAAACCTGTATGCATGCATCGCACACTTCAACTGCCTGGGACAGATATTCATCTTGACCATGTGACATGTAGCTGTAGGCTGAAATGACAAACATGGTGTGTCTGTGTGTGTCTGTGTGTGTTAAGGATAGACCTGGACACACACACACATACACAGAGAGAGAAAAGCCTTGCACTTCTTGGATAATCAAACAAAGGCTGGCCAGGCTTGTTAGTCTTCAATTTCCTCCTGAAACTCCTCTCGGCTTCAGCACCTCAGCACAGCAAACCCGCCTCACCCCTGCATCACCCACACACATCTGACCGCTATCTGCGCAACCACACCACACCCAGTATAGGGCAATACAACAGACAACAGAGCGTGATCATGGACTACAAGCCACACTAACCACCACAGTGCACTGAAACCTGCTCTTACTCACCCAAACCCTTCATTATCCAGTGAAAGCAAGCACTACACAACATGAGTGGCAGAGTTTCTGATGACATGTATGGGTGTTTGTGTGTCCATGGCATGGATGGGTGAGTGTGATATTGAGGCATAAATTGTGATAAATTACACTGACTTCTCTGTTTTAAACACATTTGTTATGTGTACACACACACACACAGACAGCATGAGAAGCATGGTGAGGGGTGAACACAGGTGAATTATGGGTGTTGTATCTCTTATGAAGGCTGCCTCGAGACAGGAACTAAGGGTGCTGCAGCTGCTAATGAGATGCTGGTGTTGTGGAGTTGTAAAGCCTACAGGGTTACTTACCAGCCCCCATCAGATTACTCTTTTTCTCTGCATTTCTCACACTCCCGTCCTGTATATTCCCCTTTTTGTCAACATTTATTACATTTGCAGATGCTAGCCCAGCTCCTTAGCCACTACACTACTAGCTCCTTAGCCACTATGCTACCAGCTCTTTAGCCACTACGCTACCACCACCCTTTACCTGATCAAGAGAGCTCGTTTCTCCCCAGTAGCAGCTTGACCAATTGTTCCTGCTAAATGGTATAGGTATAATATTGGGCTGGTGTAGGTAGAACACTATTTGGTTGGTGTAGGTAGAATACTATTGGGTTGGTGTAGGTAGAAAACTATTGGGTTGGTGTAGGTAGAACACTATTGGGTTGGTGTAGGTAGAACACTATTGGGTTGGTGTAGGGTCATGAGTGTGTGAGGTGGCTGATGAGGTCACCTTTTCATCATGACATCAGGGCGGGTCCTCAGATCTGCTACCCACTCAGTTCACTTTGTAGGTCAGCCCAGCAAGCCCTCAGTCTGACTCCTCCTAGCCTGCAGTGTGTGTGTGTGTGTGTGTGTGTGTGTGTGTGTGTGTGTGTGTGTGTGTGTGTGTGTGTGTGTGTGTCAGTATGTGGGCCTAGCTGTGTTCATCCATGCGTATATTTTTGGTGATTTAGTGACATATTTTCTGCTCAGTACTGACTACTAGACCTAAGCGTGTGTGAGTGTGTGTCAGAAGAGAGTGAGCGAGAGAGAGAGAGAGGGAGAGAGCAGAAGAGGGAGAGAGAGACAGAGAGAGGGATAAGAGAGTGAGGGAGAGAGACGGAGAGGGGGATGAGAGATTGAGAGAGAGACGGACGGAGGGGGGGGATCAGAGAGTGAGAGAGAGAGAGACAGAGAGGTGGATATGAGGGAGAGAGAGGGACAGAGAGGCGGATAAGAGTGAGAGCTGGTCAGCCTCCTGTTCCCCGCGCAGTTTCCTTCCTCCTGTCAGAACAGCAGCACCACCCTGGAGTCGCTCCCCTCACCTTTCCACTTTAATAATAATACTCTCTCTCGGCCTTTTTATCTCCTGCTGTCTCGCTGTATCTGCTAGACTTCCTTCTCTCAGAGACATGTGGCGCTACACATGACTACAGACAGACTGAGGGAAGCACATTTCTCTCTCTGTGACACACACGTGTACAGACACACACACACACACACACACACACACACACACACACACACACACACACACACACACACTGTTTTGCCCCTGTCAGGTTGCTGAGTGTAATTGCTAGTAATTAAGGTTCAGCGTTGAGGAGCTGATGGCTCCTGCGGAGTCCTGCCTGAGCCAAAAACCGCAGCTCATTTACCTCTCTCTCTCTCTTTTTTTCTTTCTCTCTCTCCCTCTCTCTCCTCTCACACAGCCTTTCTCTCTTTATTCCCCTTCTCTGGCAGAGTGCTTTTGTCTCTGTTCATCATTAGGCCTACTCTGTTTGTGCGGATGTGTGGATGCAAGTCCTGTGTTAATCGGAATGAGGGTGCTTCCTTGTGCGTGTGTGGTGTGTGTGCGTGCACGTGTGTGTGGCCCTTTCACTGAGCAGACTTGCAGACATTAGTTTGGCCAACCTGCAGCTCTTGGCTCCGTAGCGGAGACATCCTGTACATGTACCCTCAGCAGATGGATGGCCCTTCTCCCCTCCTCCCCCCTCTCTCTCTTTCTCCTCCTCCTCTCTCTTCCTCTTCCTCCTCCCTCTCTCTCTCTCTCTCTCTTTCTCCTCCTCCTCCTCATCCTCTCCCCCCTCTTTCTTTCTCCCCTGCTTCCCTCTTTTTCTCAGATATCAGCCCCTCCGCTGTTGCCTTTCCTCTCCTTCTCCTCCCATATCATCATATCACTCCATCCTTATCAACATGCACCCCTGCATCTGTGTTTTTATACGATATTCTCTCTCTCTCTCTCTCTCTCTGTCTCTCCCCCCTCTCTGCCTGTTTGTGCTTGGCTTGGCTAATGGGACGTGTTAATCAGTGGGTGTTTGCCTCTCTGGGGATGGCCGGCCGTTTGTCTCGCCCGCCTCGTCCAGCACAGTGCTGGTCGGGATGGATGAAATGAGAGTGAACACGTTACAGAGCAATGCCTGATCACCATCACCCCCTCTCAGGCTGTCTCGTGTTTTTAACTCTTCTCCTCTTCTCCTCTGCTCATCTTCCCCTCTTCTCCTCTTCTTCTCTTCTCATCTTCTCCTCTTCTCCCTCAATCTTCTCTGTAGGCAGAATTCGACTTCCCTCCCATACGTTACTCTTAAGTGTTAACTGGCGTTTTTGCGACTGTAGGTCAGGCTAATTTATGATGGCACTGAAGATGTCTAGAAACCAAATCCTCACGTAGCTGATTGCGTAACGTGGGAGAGTGAATGAATGATTTTGATCTCTTCCTGATCTGCATTCCTCAACCTGTCAGCAGAGGTGGTTGACTCAGCGGATTGAACCGCGATAGTCTGAAGGAGGAGCTCATTCTGATGAAGGAGGAGCTCATTTGGTGAGTCAATCACACGTTTGGCTCAGAGTCATGTGGCTGAGCCCAGTCTGAGGTCAGCAGTGTCTGAGACATGGACCTCTCCCAGCCGCCCGCCCGCCTCGCTGGCCGCCTCCGGCCGCCTCCGCCTGTCTGCTCACCTCCGCAGCTCCAGCGCATTCCAGCCACCTTAGCCACACCACCCACGGTCTGCTCTCTGCGCTGCCCGCAGAGGCCAGTATCAGCCAGTGCCAGCTCAGCTCTGCCTAGCTCCCCCGCCCGCTACCCTGACCTGGCCTGCCCTGGCCTGGGGGGCTCCCTGCGCTACTCACCCACCCAGGGCAGGCCAGATCCCTCTGCCAGTGATGAGCCCCACCGCCCAGGCCACAGGGCCCCGCGCAGCCCTGCTCCACCCTGCTCTGTTCTGTCCTGTGTGGAGTCCATGCTGTGGTGCAGGCACTGGCTTTATGTAATGCATCCGCTCTACGCTCATGGGTTTTTTCCTCTCTCTCTGTTTCTCTCTCTTTCCCTACTTTTACATAAGCCAGAGCTGACGCTCTGAAATTAGATTACCACGGTAACAGCATTTTCCAGATTCTTTTATTTGGTGGACAGGCTATCAGGCCTGTTCTTCAAATCTGTGTGTGTTACTAGAGGGCAAAGAAAAAGGGTCCAGATCTATCCATGCCTCCTGGACTCTCTCTCTCCCTCTGCCTTTTCTTTTCTCTCTCTCTCTCTCTCTCTCTCTCTCTCTCTCTCTCTCTCTCTCTCTCTCTCCCTCTGTCTATCCCCCCCCTCCCCCTGTGTTCTCGCTGGCGGTCTTTCCCCTTTTGTGCTGCTGTATGGGATCCTGCAGGCTGTAATCTGGCCGTTCCATTCCTGGAGAGATTATTCAAATGCAGGCCCCTATCAGCAGCTCTGCCACCCAGCCCAGCAGCACTCCCACTTGGGTTCACACACACCCCCTCCCCCCTCTCTTTCTCTCCGCCACAGACTGCCCCTTCGTCCTGCTTTCTCCACCCTGTCCTCTTTTTCTCACCTTCTCTGTCCTCTCTCTCTTTCTTTCTTTCTTTCTCTCTCTCCCTCTCTCTCTCTCTCTCTCTCTCTCTCTCTCTCTCTCTTGATCTGTTTCTCTCTGCCCCCTCATTCTCCTGGTTCTCTCTGTTCACATACTATTCCAGTGTTGCCAAAACATGCTCTCATTCATGATTTGTTGAGTTCTAGTTCTAGTGCTGGTGCTGTGTGTGTGGAGTGAATGTGATGAGTCGAGGACACTCTCTCGTGAGGTCACTGGAGCAGGCCAGCAGCAGCAGACGACATTCAGGGCTGACTGGACTCTGTGGCCTGTCTGCTATGAGGGCTTCTCACTTTGGACGAGACTTTCTCTCTTTCTGTCTCTCTCTTTCTGTCGCTCTCTCTTTCTGTCGCTCTCTCTTTCTCTCTCCCTCCCTCTCCCTCTCCTCTCTCTTTCTCTCTGTCTGTCTGTCTCTCTCTCTCTCTCTCTCGCTGTGCTGGTCCCTGCCAGACCAGACTGTACCCCTCAGCCTCCCAGCCCAAAGCCCACTCACATGACTCACAGCCTGTCTGTCTCACACACATACACACACACACACACACACACTCTTTTTCTCTTACCCATGCAGCCAGTTTCTCACAGGCTCACAGAATCCATCGTTTTTTCCCCCTGTTTGCCCTTTTTCAATAGTCAGTCTGTTACATGTCCATTTGGACTACAGATTCTAAGCACACACAAGTTCTACTCTCCCACTCACCCACACACACATAGTTCCCCACTTTCACCTTCTCTTTCTTCCTCAAACTGGTCAACTCTGTCCCCCTCATGGGCTCCCTCTTAACCCATACACACAAACCTTTGAACTCACACACATACACAGACACTGTCTCACATTCACACCACTCAGTTCTCTCATTATCTTACACTCTCTCTCTCTCTCTCTCTCACTCTCTCTCTTTTTCTCTCACACATACTCACACACACTCACATACTGACACACACGCACACACACACACCTGTTCTTTTTTCAAGTGTATTACACCCATACTAATGTATGCAAAAGGTGAACATGAGCCCCAATTAACTGTGATCCACAGATACACCCTCAGATAGAGAAAACACCCCAGCGCACCTTTTCTACCATGTAGCTGAGAGGAGAGAGGAGCATTGGGCCTGAGAGGAGAGAGAGGAGCATTGGGCCTGAGAGGAGAGAGAGGAGCATTGGGCCTGAGAGGAGAGAGGAGCATTGGGCCTGAGAGGAGAGAGAGGAGCATTGGGCCTGAGAGGAGAGAGAGGAGCATTGGGCCTGAGAGGAGAGAGGAGCATTGGGCCTGAGAGGAGAGAGGAGCAAAAGGGGAAAAAAAGGAATCTGCAACCAAGTGGGCAGTCGAGAGAGAGGGCATTCGAGAGAGCACATGAAAGAGGTGGACAAGAGAGAGGGAGGGAGGGAGAGAGAGAGAGAGAGAGAGGGAGGGAGGGAAGGAGAGGGGAGGGGAGAAATGGGGTGAGGGAAGAAAAAGACGGAGTCTGACTTATGAGAGGAGAGAAGCAGTTCTCAGAGAGAGATGAATGTGTTGTGGCACAGATCTGTTGGAGAGAGAGACAGAGAGAGGGAAAAAAAACGAGTCTGCCCCCCCATCCCTCCTCCTCAGCTCTCGCTCGCTCTCCCTCTCCCTCTCCCTCTGCAGTGACAAGAGCATGCCTACAGCCTGCAGTGAGCAGACATGAAATGACCTAAATAAAGAAGAGAGAAAGAGAGGGAGAGCGATGGAGAGAGAGAGAGAGAGATTGAAAGGGACGTTTCTGATTCGGCCGCCACCCCCCTCTCAGGCTTTGTGATGCGTCTTGTTTGCCTTTAAGCCGTCACCACCACAGGCTGTCCTGGTTGAGAGGTGTGTTTACAACATATCCGTGCAAGCCTGGCACCCCTGCACACACAAGCCAAATGCAAGTAGACACGTTACACTTTAGCCTGCCAATAAATAGGAGCACGCTCAAAAACATGAGTTGTACAACAGCAAGAAGTCCCAAGCACATAAGGAAGTAAAAAGCAGCACCAGGCACCAGGCTCTGTCTCATTCCACTGTCGCTCTCGGCCACTGCTGCAATCTGTGGCCCTGTAACGTTACAGGAAGATGGATTTCTCGGTGATGCTTGGCTGTTGGCACTCTCTGCACAACTCTCCCATCTACTTTTTCTCTCTCTCTCTCTCTCTCTCTCTCTCTCTCTCTCTCTCTCTCACTCACTCACTCACTCACTCTCTCTCTCTCTCTCTCCTTTCTCTTTCTCTTTCTCTCTGTCTCTCTCTTTTGTGCTTATCACCACCACTGCCTTCTCAGCGGCTGGCCAGGCACTTGGCTTCTGATGAGAAATGCTTGTGAGATTCATCTCGGGCTTGATTTTGTGTGTGTGTGTGTGTGTGTGTGCGCGTGTGCTCGCGCCTGTTCTGCTTTGATGCTGGCAGACGGAGCTGGCTGAGTCACAGAGGAAAGGAGCCGCAGGCATGCAGGGGAGAGGAGCGGAGAGATGGCTCAGTCTCGTCCACGTGTTTCCCATGGATCCTGAGAGGCCTGGAGCGGAGCAGTGCCGAGGCGCGGCTCTCTCTCCCTGAGCCCCGAGGCCTGACAGCCCGAGCTCGCGTCACGGAGAACAGGCTTCAGTGGCTTCAGTCAGTGTCTTGGAGCATCGCAGTACCTGCTGATGGGTTGCACAAAGTTGGGGCTGATGGTTCAGATGCTTGCGCTGACGTCTGACAACTTTTGCAGGGGGTCTTGCTGAAGTGGTTACTTTTAGGACTTGTTCTTCTGTAAAGTAGGATAACTCCGAAGATGAGCGCTCGCTAAAGTTGGTTGTCCTTGATGTGGCTCTTGGAGGAGCAGTTTCTGGTGTGTTCATCACTCTCAGATGACGGAGTACTTCGACCTTGTGTGCAACGGCAGGACAAGACTAATGGCTGTGACCTTGTGAAGTGCCACTTCTCTGACCTCTCTCTCTCCTCCCCCCCCCCCTCTCTCTCTCTCTCTCTCTCTCTCTCTCTCTCTCTCTCTCTCTTCTCTCTCTCTCTCTCTCTCTCTCTCTTCTACAGGTGGCCTGGCCATGAATAAGCTGCGTGCAGAGTTTCCGCCGGAAGAAAGACGTGTACGTGCCGGAGTCCAGTCGGGCCGCACCAGTGGCAGACCGATGAGGAGGCCGTGCGCAGCGGCAAGTGCAGCTTTGCTGTCAAGGTGACTACTTTTCACTTACTCACTCACTCACATGCAGAATCAGAGACTAAGATGTTTGGAACACATACACACACACATGACATGCGTGCTCACAGACGGACACCTAATGAACATGATATGATGAGGGATCTTTCAGGGGTATTGTGAACAAAGGGGATTTTTTTCTGGACTGTGTTTTTAAACTTAAAGGGACACCAGGCAACGTTTTCGTGTTAATTACTCATCTTCGTAAGTCGGTATATGGTTAAATGACTCATTACAGGTGAATGCCCTCGCCCGCCCCTACTGCCTGTAGGAAGAATACCCCACTTGCAAATTCAGTGTATCGTACCCGGCGACCGAAGCAGTTTCAGTTTCCATCCTGCATCCACAGCACAGAGGGAGGATAATGAAACGCTAGCGATTGTTGCAAACGTGTGTATAATGGCAGAAGCAGCGAAAACCCTTGACGGAAGATGCAAAGAAAAGGAAAAGAGCTTCAGACCAAGCGAGGGGAGTTTCGTAGAGAAAAAAGCATCAGGCTTGCCTGGTGTCCCTTTAAAGGCATCATAGCATTTCTCTCTAAAACTAGCATGTTAGCTAGTATAGAAACAGAATGGCCTTGCAAACACCAGCAACATTAGGAAATTGGGCATTGTGAATAGATAGCTTGCTGGTGTATTTTGGCTGTAACCATTGTACATTTTGGTTGTTTTTTTGTTGGTTGTTGGTAGCACAGAACTCCATAGTGAATAGACTTGAGCAACTAGTGGGGAGAACAGACCTTCAAAACGGTGAAAACCTGCATTTAGTGACTTCCATGTGCTGTGTGACACATTGATAGCATGTCGTCTTCCACCACCCTGCGCCATGGGCAGAATAGGATATATGGTTGCATGGAATACAGAACACTATACTGAGCCACTGAGTTAGCATTGAGTAGCATATCTTTGTTTTTATTTTATTTTAAAACACAGCTAAAAGTGATCATCAGAGTCCTTAAGTCCTAACAACAAAAACAGTGTTATTTTATTGTCATTGCTACATCTTTACACTAAATGACAACATATGCATTATTCAAGTTCTCAGAATTACATTAACTATAGTCAATTGAAATGATTGGTTTGAATTTGTCATGTTTGTCTATTTGCAAACTTGACCGTTGTCTGTCCTGGGGATTGCTTGAAGTGTTTGTAGTGATTTACACAGATGTCAGTCTGTGATGTGAATGTTTGAGTCATTATTTGACATTACTCAAGCTGCTAAACCCAGCACCCCCTCTCACCCCCATAGAGATGCCTCAAGATGCATCTGACTTTTACAATTGCAGCCTGTGTGTGTGTGTGTGTGTGCTTGCTTGTGTGTGTGATTGTGTGTGTAAGCATGAATATGGATTGGATTGTGTGGGTGGAGAGAGGAGGATGTGTCAGGGTAGATGTGAGTGTGCATGATATTATTTCGTGCTGCACTTTGGTGCACTTTGCTCTTCGTTGCATGTTGCATGGTTCTCTGAGCATGTGTTTTTGGGGTGGGGTGTAAGTTATCTTGTTTCCTTGTATTATTTGGTTAAGTGTTTGTGAGCAGTGCGTATATTTGTGCATTGCTATGGAATTTGTGCATTGCTATGGATACAGGCATTATTCTTGGTATTCATAGGCATCTACCCGGCAACATGTGTGGAGGGCCTGTGTGTGTGTGTAGTGCTGTTCTGTACAGGTGGTGGTGTGCTGGGTCAACCTGAGCCTCTGTGTTATGGCAACAGGCAGGATGGTCTTTTGGAAACAGAAGTGAGACTGGCTCTGCTTGCTTCCGACTGTGAAGGCTGGAGCCAGTCTTACCTGCCCCCTCTTCCCTCCTAAGGAGGCTGAGCAGAGTTGGAGTCAGGAGGGACACACGGGTAGACCAGGGCAGGGGAGGGGAGGGGGGGGCGGGTGGGTGGTGTGGACAAGCGCTGGGGGGGGGGGGTCATGTGATGTTTTTGGGGAAGGGGGGAGTCAGACGTGGAGTCAGAAGTGATTTAGGTAAGTGCCTACTGGACAGAGTCACCTAATCCCTCAGCCCATTGCAGGGAACACCGGACAAATTAGCTGGGTCTTAATGCTGGACCTTAAGATGTTTATGGCTTGAGCTGGTCATTTACTTCAGTAATTTGACCGTGCTGTGGTCTCTGTCCATTTTCTCTCACGAGGTGCCACTGGTCCCAAACCTGAAGCTGTAGGCCATTTACTACGCCCCAGATTCCTCCCTCATGTCGTCATCTCTCCCCCTGACCTCGCGTTCCCCCACCTGTTCATCGTAAATAAACCACGTTAGGCTACATGTGTGCTCTGGCCATGCAGGACAGTTGGGAGTGTTTTGGGGTGTGTGTGTGTGCGCATGCCATAGCTGTTTTCAGAAAACGTTTGTTTATTAAAGCAGCGGCCTCAAATTTCTCAAGCTAACGTTACTCTTTGTGAACAAACAGGGCTTTGATGGTGTAATGTATATTGTGTGTGTGTGTGTGTGTGTGTGTGTGTGTGGTGTGTGTGTGTGTGTGTGTAAGAGCTGTGCTAGTACAGGTTTAGTGTTTAGCTGGTTAAATAGAGGGCATTGTGTGTGTGGTGCATTGTCAGGGAGCTTGATGAGTGTTTAGCATGCTGCATCAGGCAGGGGCTCTTTCTTCCCTGCTCAGCCCAAACACAGGGGCTTTGTACGGCTAGCGGGACAAGCACTTCAACGTCAGCCCTCTGGAAATTCATGGCACTGCAGATGGAAAGTTGAGCTCTTCTCATCTGAAAATTTTCCCCTATCCGTTACACTTCCCTTCTCTCTCTCTCTCTCTCTCTCTCTCTCTCTCTCTCTCTCTCTCTCTCTCTCTCTCTCTCTCTCTCTCTTTCTCTCTCTCTTTCTCTCTCTCTCTATCAACTTCATATGTTGGTGCAACCTATCTTGCTCCACGTACCGTCCTGCTCTCTCCCCCTTCTCTCTCTCTCCCTCCCTCCCTCTCTCCCTCGTTACATCTCCCCTGTTTCCCTGAGGAGTGGAGTTGTGTGGGCTGGGAGAAGTTTCAGTGAGATTAGCGCTCAGGCCTCAAATGCGACGAGGGATGGAGGGAAAGAGGAGAAGAAAAGATGAACGCTGGTGTGAAGCGGAAGTGTGGAATTAACCTTTAAGGCAGAGCTACCATCTGGCTCTACGCTGTGTCGTCCATACAAACACTCCCCCCTGCGAAAGAGTGAGTGAGGGAGAGATGGAGAGGCAGATCAAGTATGAAATGAAAGATGAGTTGGATGGCTTGCATTCACAAACTGGGTTCCCCATGAAATCAGCCTCAGTCCAAAATAGAAATGCATTCCATCCCACATGGCTTTTGATATGGGACCACAGAAGTCACAGAGGGACACCAGTGCTACTCAAGTGGTGGTGGTGGTGGTGGGGGTGGTGGTATAGGAAGTGGACCTCAGCATGTCAGATGTGTGTGAGGGCAGGTTGAGAACCCCCTCCACACCATCTTCCCAAAGCCACTTTTCCCAGGAGTTAATGCCTTTCCCAGCCTCGGTAGGGCAGGCACATTTGTGTTTTGATGGGCCTGTAATGTTGGTGAAATCATTATCATCATGGGGCTCTGGTCATGTTCCATTCACACATCTGAGATCTCTCTCGTATGCGTAAGGTATGCAGCCTTTTTCTCTAAAAAAAAAAGCCTTTTCCCAAGATGAACATGAAACATCATGAGAGAGATCCCCCAGCGCACCCCCTAACCCTCCCACCGTCCCAGACTTCCCTGTGTCCTGCCGGTCCAGGAGGCCGGAGGTGTGCGGTTCATCACGGAGGCAGCGGCCTGATAAAGCACATTCCTGGGAGCACTTCCTGCCAGCTCTGTTTGCATTTCCTCTTCCTCGCGGTCGTGAGCTCATCGCCGGGCTGCCCTGCGGTTGTGCTGCGCGGGCTTTCCTGCTTTCCACGAACGGCCGACGCTGGCGTTTTTTATTTATTTTTTTTTTTTTTCCTTTCTTTTCTTTCTTTATCAGCCGTGCTCTCGTAACTGGAAATAGAGAGCAGTGGACAACTGATGACCTCGGACACGCACGCAGAGATGCACTTGAAGGAGTGGACAGGACGTGGGGTGAGCGGGTGGCAGAAGTTAGATCAACAAGTACGGAGCCACACTCAGGTCGGGTGGGGGTCGGGAGGGAGGGGGTGGGTGGGGGTCACATGGGAGGAAGGAGAGAAGAGGGGGGGGAGCGTCTGCCTCTTTTTGTCGTCGCCTGTGTGTCTGCTGAGGCGAAGCAGAATAATGATCCAAGGAACTAACGAGGAATGAGACAGTCTGCCTCAGCGCACCCGATTATTCATGCCCCATGCCCACACTTCACAACACATGAATGTGAAGAATGCATGTGCTCTTCACTTTCTCTCTATGCGTGTGTGTGTGCGTGTGTGTGTGTGTGTGTGTGTGTGTGTACATGGTTGTGTGTGTGTGTATTTGTGTGAATGAGCTTCCATTTCCCCACGTGTGTGTATTTCTGTTGAGGCGATGATGAGGTCAGTGCCTAAGAATAACTCGTTTGTATAGTACTGGGGGTGGGTGGGAATCTCTGGCTCTCTCTGTGTTTGTGTGTGTGTGTGTGTGTGTGTGTGTTTGGGAGAAGGGCGGAGGGCTGAGGACTTCCTCTCTCACTGACGCACAATGGTCACCAGCCTCTTGGTTTGACCTTTGCCCCAGCAGAACCCAGGGGGCTGTGGGGCGTGACAGGGTGGAGAGGGCAGGCAGAAAGGGTCCCCAGCTGAACTCCTGACCCCGCCACTGGAAAGGGTCAGGGCAGACAGTCACAGTGACCTGCGCCCCTGACCTTCACCCTGCCTGTCTGCCTCTGTCTGTCTGTCTCTCTCTCTCTCCGTCAAGTAAATGTTTGTTTTTTCATGAATGCATGAATATATTATCATGGATATGCTAATATGTTAAATATGTTATTTACTGCATTGCAAGATCAAAGTATACAAAACTGACTAAATAATAACTTTTCAAACATTTCAATCCTCCCTTTCAGATCACATCTCTTTTTTTCTTCTGTCCTACCTTCAGCATTCTATATGTATATGTTTGTTTGTCACATGATTGATCAGATTTAAACTGGTGGACTTAATGTATTCTCTCTCTCTTAATGTATTCTCTCCCTCTCTCCATCTCAGTACCTGGGCCATGTGGAGGTGGAGGAGTCCAGAGGGATGCATATCTGTGAGGATGCGGTGAAACGGCTGAAGACGGTAGGTGCTCCAGACAGCCGCTGCCTCTGGAGTTAACCACACTGTAGCTAGACTTCTCTCCACTCTTTCACTTCTCCTCCCCATCTCTCCCAGAATCCTCCTGTCTCCCTCTACGGTCATGGACTTTAGCTCTTAGCTCAAGCTACCATATCCCACTCTTTCTTTCTGTGCCCTGTTCCTCCCCTCCTCCTCTTCCTCTTCTTTTCCTCATCCCCCTTTTCTTTTCTCCTGGTGTAGCGTGCCTGCCCTCTCACACCTCCTACCCCCCCCAGGTGCTATCTAGCGCCCAAGTGTCGCCGTGCCATACGGCTCGTATTTGTCACATCCTGTGACGTCTTCAGCCGCCCCGTCCGCTCCTACACCCCCCCCCCCCCCCCCCCCTCTTACGTTTCACCTCCCATCCTGCAGTTTCCGTGGCGATAGCAGGACGGGACGTTTCCTGGCTCCTGGTACGGCACGGAGACATTCCTGAGAGTGGAGAGGAGCTCTGTATATTCTCCACCTCATCCCCCCTCCCCCTACCACCCCTGGCTCTCATCGCTCCCACTGAGCAACCCACCCTGCCTGTGACCCCCAGCACTGAAGGCCCCAGACTCAGGCCTTCCCTTATCAGGGCCTGGGTATTACTGCTGACCCCAGCACACACAAGCAGGGAGCGCACACACACACACACACACACACACACACACACACACACTGATACAGATCCAAGGATGGGGGCAGGGAAAGCAGAGGAGGAATTTAGCAATGGAAAGCGTCCGGAGAGAATACTGCGGGCCGGCGGTGGCAGATGGGAGACGTGAGGATTGGAGAGAGAGGGAGTAGAGAAGGGCAGTGGTGAGGAGGGAAGGGGACCAGAAGGGGAGATCATGGATAGTGCAGGAGAAGGGCGGATGACTTGTTTGGCTGGATGCGGCTGGCTGCAGTTCATCTGTAATGGCATTAGTACCGGAAAACTCCTTGACCAAAGGGTCCCTTTCAGAGCTGCAGTCTCCTTAGAGCGCACACTTAATGGAGGACGTGGCCCCAAGCCCAAAGCCCTCTCTTACGCTCTCACTCTCTCCCCTCCCCTCCCCCATCCTCCTGTTCTCCCTGTCTTTGTCCAGTCAGGAAGCCGTCCGCGGTGATTGTGTGCGTGCGTGCGAGTATGCACTGTGTACCTACAGTACAGCCGCTGCTGTGGCTGTTCTGGACTGACAGGGATCAGTGGAAGATCTCCCCTCTGGAGTGAGAGGGCCAGCAGGGTGGTTTGGTCAGTGGCCTGTTGTCTGTCGTGTTGACCATTGATCATTAGCTCGATCCTGATGGAATGAGCTTTTTTACTGCCTTGCTTTCATATGCACAGTTTAAAGATCAGAGTTATGTCAAGCGTGTCTGCCTCAGGCACAAGTGCACACACACACACACACACACACACGCGCGCACACGCATATAGTATGTTCAGTATATTTTGATAAGTTCTTTCTACATGGCCGGAGCCTCTGTCCTCCACTTTAACACACAGTGCACAAACACAATAAATAAATAATGTAGCCTGCTCAGTCCAGAAGTGACCTTCACACTCATTCGCACACAAACAGAGGCCGGTCCGTTCTCACATGGCTAACTTAAACGCACATCAGCTTCCAGTGCCCCGAGGAAACTGTAGCAGTGTAATTAAGTTAGGCTCTCAGTAACACAGAGCACAAGATGGAACAGGACCAGACACAGGGGTGACCAGGTCTACGTCCTTCTCTATGTGTGCGTGCTCATTTGGACATTTGTTTGTGTGTGTGTGAGACTGACCTTGTGTACTATAATGAGATTTCCTCTTTTTGGAGCCCAGCCCTGAGTAGGCGGGCGTGTGTGTGTGTCTGTGTGTGTGCCTGTGTGTGTGTGTGTGAGAGTGAGTGCCTTGAAGAGGGTGTGTGGAGCTGTTATGGATGGCATCCGCTGGCTAGCAGTGCTAGCATGTGCCGCTATGGGAGGCCACTACACTCCAGTCCCTGAGCTGACCTTTAGCCCATGACTGGTGCCAGACGTGCCTGTGCTTAGTGTGTACAAACAAACCCTGCTGGCAGATTGCATGCACAACACGTGTGCTTATTGCTGCCATTGTGTGTGTATACACACACACACACACACACACACACACACACACTCTCTCTCACAGATTGTTGAAGCACTCTGACCACATGTTGGAGTTTGTGGTGGCATTAACAGGCATCGCTGGAGCCCACTGTACATGTCACATCAGATCCCCTCTTCTGTCAACAGCTCTGCCAGCTGTGTGTGTGTGTGTGTGTGTGTTGAGAACATGCGTATAATAGGGCAAAAGTGTCCCCTGGCTGGATCTGACCGGTGACTCTGGCTCCAGCAGAACCCCCCCTTCCCCCATGCCCGCTTGTGTGCTGTTGTAGTAGCGTTTCCTGTGGCAGTAGCAGCTTCCTGAAGCCTGGCCCGCGTCCACAGGAGGCTGCGCTGCTCTGCCAGGAAGTGCGAGCTTGTGCAGCAGCCATACCAGCTCACACTGCACCCGAGCGCCACTGCAGCCTCACACTTGCACAGCTGCGAATAGCACCTTCAGAAGACACTGAGCCGAGCGGAGCCGTGAAGTCATCAGCCAGCCAGCCACCTGAGCGTGCTCACCAGTTATCGGACCCCCGGCAGGAACGGCTGTACGCTGACATGACACACAGAATCCTGTCAAACACACATCCAAGGCTCCTCAATAGCTGACTCCCCTGCCATCAAGTCCTTGTTGCCATTGCCGAGTCCTCCAGTGGTATTTCCTCCCTCTCTTTTGTCCCTCTCTGCTCCCCGTAGTGGCTCCTCCGCGTAACAGCAGTGTTTGTTGTGCATTGTGTATTATTGCCCATGCTGTGTGTTGTTTGTACGTGTTTGTGTTCTTTTAAAGCAGGTTGTGTTCAAAATGCCCCACCAAAGACCTTCCTCATGCCCCCCAACACACCTTTCCTCTTCCACTCCTTGTAGAATCCTTGCAGATTAACTAATCTCTTGGTGTATGTTTGTGTGTGACTGTGTGTGTGACTGTGTGTGTGTGTGTGTGTGTGTGTGTGTGTGTGAGACTGACTGTGTGTGCCTGTGTGGGGTGGTGTGTGTGAGCGAAAGCCATCATCCACATGTGTAGACATCACTCTAACCCCCCAACTCACCACATGGCCATTAGTGGGCACTGAGGTGCTGTTCTGTACGGTCCAGTCTGGTTGAAGGAGGCCATCGACCAGGTAAACAGGAAGTGATTGGAACTGCTCAGAACTCGCCATTGGTTTCTTGTTTGATTAGAATTAATTAGAGCTCTTTAGGTCAGCACACAGTTGCCCCGTTAACCCAGTTGGTTTTGTCGGGAATGAGATGACCGGGACATCGGTGATTGGTGAGTGGACTGTCTGAAGCTGCGCTAAGGGACATCGCGTCTCACACGCGGGCTACACCTGATCCGCAACTGAAGCGCTCCATTCCTAAAAATAGCGTAAAAATTGTTTTAGAAGACTGATCTAATTTTTTGGAACGTACACACACATCTGGTGTAGCCAGTAACATTGATTGTAGTTGAAGTTAATTGTTGCAGCAGAATGGAACGCTTCAGTTACGCGCCTGGTGTAACCTCCTCGTCAGTTCCTTTGTCCACATCACCAAAACCCAGAATGGCCCAACAGAGGCAAACTCCAGTTTTGGTCTGTTAATGTCTTTCCTTTGTGGTTTGTCTCTGGCCTTATCGGTCTGACCAGACAGGCTTCTGGACCACCTCCTGACCACGGGAGGCATGTGTCCTCTCTTGGGCACTCTGATGGGCCTTAAAGCCTTCTTGGAGCTGTGTGTCTCTTGAACGCGGTGTACCACCGCAGGGGGATCAGCAGGTCCAGGAAGTCTGAGAAAAAGTACAGCAGGCTGATCTAGATCAAGTGCTTGGTTTGTGGTCAGGTTTTGCTCGTGTGCAACACATCTAGCCTCAGCGAGGGGTTTCAAAAGCATGCCCACAAATGAGCCGTTACAGGCCACAGAGATAGATAAGAACAAGGCTTTACTGTCATCTTCCCTCAAAGCACCATTTGTCATGTGTAGTGGCAGCATTCTGAGCAGTGGATCATAACTGGCCCAGAGCACTCGGGGCCCCCTAATGGAGTAACCCTGAATAACTGCATAACAGCAATAACCCCAATAATCCCATCCCTCATCTGATCATGTGTAAGGCATTATTAATCCCTATTAATCCACAACCACGTCCTCGAGTAGGAGTCAAACGAGTGGGATCCCGTCACCACTCGCCTACTCTCCTCTCTCCTCATCTCACCCCCATCCCAGTCCCCTCACTCACATACACTCACTCACTCACTCACTCACACTCAAACCCCTAACCCCTCTCTCCTTTCACACACACACACACAGTCCGACACAGACATATCTGGACACTTCCACCCCGACCGTGTTGTAGCGTCCATCGGTAACATTCTGCCTTGTTCCCTCCCCCTCCTCCTCCTCCTCCCATCCCTCCGCATCCCCATACCAATCCTCCCCTCCAGGACAGAAAGTTCTTCAAGGGCTTCTTTACAAAAGTAAGTTTTGTGTGTGTGTGTGTGTCAGAGTGAGAGTGAAAGTGTGTTTGTAAGTGTGTGTGTTTCTTTCCTTTTCATAATACTTCACCCTTGAGTTGAGATAAAGGGGGCATGAGGATTTGTGTGGACATCGTCTTGCCCCTTCTGCACAAACCAAGGCGGTGTTATGCATGCATGCTGGCGTGTGTGCGCGTGTGTGTAGTCTGGAGGGAGGGTTTGGGGGCACAGTAGTGTGTGTGTGTGTGTGTGTGTGTGTGTGGGCTGGGAGATAGAGGTGTCATCCCTCCTTGACCAAAGGATGAAGCATGTGAAGGGCATCTGGAGGGTGACTCCTGTGTCTGTGTGTGTGTGTTTTTCTCTAAAATTATCAGGCTGTTGCTGTATTGAAGTGACTTCTGGATCTTACTTTCTCTCTCTCTCTCTCTTTCGGGTCACAAATCACCACTCTTCACTCTTCTACAAGTTCACACTGTCTCACCTAATGTTTGACCTCAGTTTTTTTCCACTTGTTTTCAGGTGTGTGTAGATGTGAGTTTATGTTTCTTTTGCGTGACTGTGTAGGTTTCAGTTTCCATGGTTTCGGGAAGAGTGTGTTTGTGTGTGTGTGTGTGTGTGTGTGTGTGTGATTTCAGCTGACTGAGGGGATGTGTTTCTCCTGTGGATTCTGTGTGGATCCTCTACTCCTCTCTGACAAGACTGCTTATGTTTGTTCCCGACAGGCTGGGAAGAAACCAGTAAGGGCAGTGCTCTGGGTGTCAGCGGATGGTTTACGGGTGGTAGATGATAAGACAAAGGTATGTGCATCTATCCTGACTGGTCTAGGGACAGATGAGATGGTTAGATTAGAATGTTTTACTGATTCAAACCAGGTGAGTATTAACTGATCCAGTAACTATGCTAGTAGAGAGAAACCAGAGCTTCCCTTTTTTGGGAATGTGCACCATCTAGTGGTGGACAAGTGTATAACTATAGGACTAGGCCTATGGTTAGAGGCCTGTTGTGTATTTGTGCTAGTGCACACTTAAAACTGTCTGTAAAATTGATTGTAATATAGGCCTTTTGCCATTGTTCGGTCCTTTGATCCTAATGCAATGCCACCTCTGCAGGACCTGATTCTGGACCAGACAATAGAGAAGGTGTCGTTCTGTGCACCAGACCGGAACTTTGAGCGGGCGTTCTCCTACATCTGCCGAGACGGCACCACGAGGCGCTGGATCTGCCACTGCTTCATGGCCATCAAGGACTCGGTGAGCTGACCCGGCATACTGCCACTCCTGTCCTGTCTCACTGTGTGGGCGAACTTGAAGGCCACAGCTCTGAACTGCCCCGGTGTCCTCTACCAGGCCCTCTGTGTGGTCAGCTGCGTCCCTGACCCGTGACCCTCCCTCACACATTACTGATGTCCCCTCTGATGCCCTTTTCCTCAAGGCTGGTTCCCTGGGCTCACTTCCTCCCTGGTCTTCCCCTTGAGCGTGCTGGGTGCTGTGTGTGTGTGTGTGTGTGTGTGTGTGTGTGTGTGTGTGTTGTGCCTGTGGCAGCTCTGAGTCATGATGAGCTGAGCTCACATCAGATGCTCCTTGGCTGCTGCTTCACTCTCTTGTCACCTTGCGCCAGGTCTGAGCCAGCCAGCTATTTCAGTATATTATTGTCTGCTGATATATTCATTGTGTGTGTGTGTGTGTGTGTGTGTGTGTGTGTGTGTGTGTGTGTGTGTATGTGGGACAGGGAGAACGTCTGAGTCACGCTGTGGGCTGTGCGTTTGCTGCGTGCCTGGAACGCAAGCAGAAGCGAGAAAAAGAGTGTGGCGTCACTGCAACATTCGACGCCAATCGCACTACGTTCACGCGAGAAGGCTCTTTCCGTGTAACCACGGCAACTGAGGCAGCTGAACGGGAAGAGGTCATGAGACAGCTACAGGATGCGAAAAAAGGTTTGTGTGCATCTTGACTGTGTGAGTGTGTGGGTGGGCAGCTGCCAGCCTTCTGAAGAACACTTTCACAGCTTAAGCACTGCTCTGGTAGTGCACTTACTGACCCTACTGACTGATGCATTGTTTTTAGAACTATGTGTATAGTATAGTATAGTATAATAATACATAATTTTGATTGTATGAGGACATTTGAATTAGAACTGTGATGCAGTTGAAGTGGAGATTTTTAATACGTCTCCAATCCACCCTTTAACACAGCGGAGGTGGACATCAAAGTTTCCACGACGACGGCGGCACCCTCAATCAATCAAGGTGTGGTGGGCCCCTCTTCCCCCTCCTCCGCCTCCTCCTCCCCACCGCTGCCCGGCGGGCCACTGGGCTCCCAGGACTCTAACCCCCACGCCATCCCTCGCCGCCACGCCCCAGTGGAGGCGCTGGCTCGCCAGGGCTCCTTCCGCGGCTTCCCTGTCCTGAGCACCAAGACCTCGCCCTTCAAGCGGCAGCTCTCGCTGCGGATGAACGAGCTGCCCTCCACCGTGCAGCGCAAGTCCGACTTCCCCATGAAGAACACCGGTGAGTGACCGCAGCAGCGAGACCACCTCCGGTCAGCCGCTTCACCGGTCCAGCTCCGTCCCCTGGTTCTCTGAAAGGAAGTTTCAGAGATGTAGATGTTCCTATATCTATTGCAGGTTGCAGTTTCAGAGATGTAGATGTTCCTATATCTATTGCTCTCCTCATGACGAGTGTTCTCCAGTCTTAATGTTTGTCTGGTTGTGAGTAGTTGTTGACAACATCTCGGTCTCTGTCTTCCTGTCTCCCTGTGTGTGTGTGTGTGTGTGTGTGTGTGTGTGTGTGTCTTCTCTGTCCCTGTCCCCTGTGCTGTAGTTCCTGAGATGGAGGGCGAGGGCGACAGCATCAGCTCCTTGTGCACTCAGATCACCTCCGCCTTCAGCGGCCCCGCCGAGGACCCCTTCAGCTCCGCCCCCATGCCCAAACCCGCCTCGTCGCCCCAGTCTCCCACTGCCCCAGGTAACCGCCCAGCTCAGAGGCCTGCATGTGTGTGTTTGTGCATATGTGTGTGTGAGTGTGTGAAAACGTGGAAGCCACATCTCTCCGTGGCACTTGTCGTCGTACTAAGCTGCTATGTAAAATTCTCTTTTTGCGCATTGTTACTTTTTTTTCCTTTAAGCCATGTTCGCACTAATTTAGAACTTTATTCTCTTTCGATCGCTCATTCTATGCACTTGCCCCTTTCTTATGTGCCCTACACTTTTCACTTTATCAATGCATTTTGTGTTTCTCACTCTCCCTTTGTGCTCTCACTCTCCCCACCCCCCCCCCCCCCCCCACCCCCATCCCTCCCCTTGTCCATGTTGATTGGCTGTTAGTGAATGGCTCAGCTCCTGCCTTCCCCCCTCCCCCTGTTCCTGCCCCAGTCCCTGCCCCTGCCCCTGCTCCTGTTGTAACCGTTAATGCCCCAGCGCTGCCTCCTCCTCCGCTGCCTGCACGTGAAACTAACCCCTGGGCCAAAGCACCTGTGGCCCCCACGGGTCCAGCTCTTGCAGGTAAGATCTGCTCCACAGCCCACCAGAGCCACCAGCTGAGCACTTGTAGGCGTCCTCACCAGGCGCAGGCACTGCTCATGTTTGGCTATTTTGTCCTGATTTATAGTTATTTGTGGGTTTTGTATAGGTCATGTGTTGAAATCTGACATTCGTAAACCTACAATAACAATAAAACAAAAATGTGAAGGTGCGATGAAACCATAACCTGAAGTAGTAGTGACCATACCCTTATATGTAGCCTTCATTCTTCTTCCAGATCTGCTGTGATTTATTTATTTGTGCCATTAGTGCTGTAGACTATGCTCCTGACCATTCCTCTTTTCAGATACACAATAGAGGTGTTCAATTCCTTGTGCTGTAGGTAGGGCATTTCCCAAAGCAGTCAATCGACAGCCAAACAGATTTCACTTTCCATAACACGACTTGACATACGTGAACACGGCTTTCACATACACATCTATAGTGCCAATATGGATGTACTACAGTGTTCCGGGTTGCAGTTGAAGACAAAATGACATTTACAGTGCAGATACATGACCGTGAAGCAAGTGAAATGAAGTTGTGTGTTCCATTCATGTTCAGTTGGGGGCAGTTGATGGGGATGTAGAACAGCGAGTTGGGTGGAGCGAGCGAAAATAAAATATTATACAAATGAGGAGTGAATTTTACGAGTGGCTGCCAATCAGATTGTTTCTTGTCACCAGGACTGTGGTGGTGTTCAATCAGTTAATTTGATTAAAAATTATAGCTTGGAGGGCATTGTAATGGGTTGCTGTTGTTGCTGGTACGTTAGACATTTAATCAGGGGCTTACTTTGATTTGAGTGCCAGTTCTGATATAAAGACAAGTTGCCAACTGGCTGGCTCATTAGCTTTCTAGTTCACTATTTCTGTCTGTCACACTATATTCACACCACATCACAACATGCCCACAGAGAAGGAAGAAATAACTTCGCTTCGCTTGCTGTACCATCAGGGTCTCCATACTCAAATGGACAAATTTCAATTCTATCTATTTGAATCAGTCCAAATACTAAAGAAGAAACAGGAGTTTATTTTTAGGTGCACTTTGACAAGAGTCTTGAAGGGCCTGTTAACATCACTCACTTGAAATTTGAAGATATTTTTCCTGAGCTGCGTCTCCCATGATGGCGACTTTGTCGTGTTTGTAACTGTGTGCTGTTTGCCCTGTAGGAGGAGGAGACTGGAGCAGCCCTGCTGCCGGTGTGGCCTCCCTGCCCATCAGCACTCTGACGCCCCCTGCAGGCCCCGCCGCCTCGCACAGACGCACCCCCTCCGAGGCCGACCGCTGGCTGGAGGAGGTGACCCGGTCTGTGCGCGCCCCGCAGTCCTCCACGCCCCCCGCCCAGCCGTTCCCCGCAGCAGCGCCTGTGGCTACCCCCATGGTGCCCGCCGCTGCCCCCCCCATGGCCTTCATGCCCCCCATGCCCCCTCCAGCGGTGCCCATCCTGCCGCCGCGCCAGCCTGCCTTCCACCCCCAGCCCTCGGCGCCTGCCTACCCGATGGCTAATGGTCTGCCCTACGGTCAACCCAGCGTGCCAGTGGTGGGCATCACTCCCTCCCAGATGGTGGCCAACGTCTTCGGCTCCCCTGCCCAGCCACAGCAGCTGCCTGCCCCAGGGCCTTTCTTGCCCCCCGTCCCCCAGCAGTTTGACCCCCACAGCGCCTTCGGCAAGCCCCCGATGCCCCCAGTGCCCATCAGTGCCCAGGCCAGCGTCAGCATCAGCCTTCAGCCGCCCAACGGCAACGCCGCCTTCAACGGCACTGATGGCTGGGCCGGCCCCGCCGCCGCCTCCTCCGTGGGCTCGCCGGCGCCCCCGCAGCCCCCACAAGCCGACGCCTTCGAGGCCCAGTGGGCGGCGCTAGAGAGCCGCACGCACCAACGCACCACGCCCTCCCCCACCAACCCCTTCTCCAGCGAGCTGCACAAGACCTTTGAGATCCAGCTCTGAGAGGGGATCAGGCGGGCGTGCCACACCAGGGGGTCCAGGGGGCCACGGGAGCAGGGAGGTGGCGATGACGAGGATGTTCAGACGGTAATGGCGGCACGAGGCGGGCAGTGTGAGGACTAGAGAGAGAGCTCCTGTCCATCCTCCATGGTCTTTTGATGCTCCCTCGTCTCGTCTGCCACCCTGTCCCTCATTACCATTGCCTCATTTCTCTCCATTAGCCCCACAGCTCTCTCTGTCCATCTCTCTCTCTCTCTCTCTCTCTCTCTCTCTCTCTCTCTCAACACTGACTGTGGAGGACTTGAGCAGATGCAGAATGCTAAGTGGTGGGCAGTCTGCTCTGCAGCTGTGGACAGCAAGTCTGACCGAAGGACTCGGTCTGTCATTGGAAGACAAGGACACCATTCAGACAAGCGCCCTTTCAAACACATTACTGAGCAAGGGATGGGGGGTGTAAAGCAACGAGCGTGGCGTCCAGACGTCTCCACTTCCCTGTGCATGTGTCGCCCCCTGGAGGCTGGGAGCTAGAACGACTCCATCCCATCTGAAGGACTGTAGCACTGAGAGGAACTGAGCTTCCAGATTTTGAGGAGTTTTCATAAAACTCGATGATCAGAAGAATACATGAGAAGAATGCCAAAATCTTTATTTTTATGCATTTTAGTATATTTTAAATAGCTTTGGAATCTAACAGAAAGAGTTGTAAGTAATCTTGCCAATGGTGCAGGGCTAGCTACAATGAAAATGATCCTGTGTGTGTATACAGATAAAGAACATATATTATATATATTATAAATATATATATATACTTGGATAGAACTATATTAACACACACACTCTCAGCTCATGTCATTGTTGATTTCTGTTGTGTAAAAGACTGAGTGAAGGGATGGCTGTTTTTAGGTGACGTTTTATTATTTTTGGTCTTACTGTTGTCGCTGAGGTTCTGTGATTTGGATGCACCTCTTACTGTAAATAGTGAAATCATTGCAACTACAATCAATGTGGACCCAGCTGTGGGAGGGGGTGGGGAGACCTTGGGTAACCTCAGCACTGGAGTCCTGCATTAGCCGGCCACCCAGGTCACCCCATCTACCATCCCTCATATCTCTCTCTCTCTCTCTCTCTCTCTCTCTCTCTCTCTCTCTCTCTCTCTCTCTCTCTCTCTCTCTCTCTCTCTCTCTCTCTCTCTCTCTCTCTCCCCTCTCTCTTTTAACCCCACACTCTCCATCTGTCTCTATCTGTGTCTGTGTGTTTCTTCTGTCCTGTTTTCTCTCTTATTTGTGATTTTATTTCCTTTTTTAAGGTATAGTACTCGTCAGTACTTAAGTTTTACCTCCTATATTTCTCACGTGGTGAATTAAAAACTTGTCTTTTCTTTTTATATGGTTTTTAACACTATCGACAGTTTTCATCTCTTTTGCTTACTTTTTAATTATCTTTTATTTTTCATTTTTATTTGCACAAAAGCACTAAGATGATTGGTTAGTCAGCCACACACTGGCAAAGCAGCAACAGGTTTGGCATCAATTGGCCCTGATGTTAGTCGGGAGGAATGTCATGCAAGTTGGCATGGTTGTTGGCCAAAGGGTCAAGCTGTTTGCAGTGGAGATGTAGAGACTGTTGTCTGTCCGTTTCGGCTCATGTTCCTATCTCTGATTTTGTTTTTATCAAACCTGTGAATAAGATATGTTTTTTTTTTTCCATGATTTTTTTTATTTCGTTATTTTATTCCACTTCTCTACAGAACAGTTGAATCTAAAAAGATTGAATAAAATGATGGTGATAGAAGATAAATTGTGTCTGTGTAGTCTGTGGTGTGTGTGTGAGTGAGTGAGTAAGAGTGAGTGGCAAGGCAATTGTAAGGCAAGGATTGTTTTTTGTCTCATGGTTTGAACACGTCAAGTGGTTGGGGGATTTAATAATAATTTCACATTCAGCATTTTTGCTGGTAACGTTAAACAAAGAATTAAAACTTTTAACCCGGATGTATTTTCATATTAAATGCAGAGTCCTAGAAATCGCCGCGGCAGACAGATGGTAAAAATATATATTATTATTATTATCACATTAAGAATAATTAAGCGTTATGAATTAAGTTCGTAAGACATTTAAAAACAGTATAACATGGATGACTTGATAAAATATTTTTCATTTTTCCAGACACGGCTATTATGCCGCGAGTCTTTTATTTTGACGGGTCAGTAGTAAAAGGTTTTCAACCGGAAAGGCTTCCTACAAAATTTTATATGTGAAGATGCATGTGTCTGCAGGTAAAACACCAAACGGTAGACCACGGCTCTCAGAGGTAGGTGTTTGCTGTTAATGGGCTTGAGTAATTGCTCCTGATAGGCATTTGATTACATTATCAAAGAGCTGGGGTCTGAAAATATCAGAATCAACATTATTGCGCAAAGCAGTGGTGGGAAGAAGTTGTGCTGCAGTGTTTAGCTTTAGTAGTGGTGCATGAAACGTCTGTCAACGTAGCTAGCCAGTTTGGTTGATGTTTAATCTTAACAGGTTATTTTTTGCTCTGTAAACGGCAGCATAAATGTACTTGTGCACGTTTCTGCACAGTCGACGCGTTCCAGTCCACTCAATAGACGTATTTATGCTTGCGCACCGTAGCCGGTCAGTCGGCTATACCGTTGGATTAACAAAGTTATGCATGCTAGTTAGCTCCCTGGGCTAACTTGAAAACATTGTAGCTTTTGAAGCGTACAATTCACGTTACACTTAACTAACGTTACTGTTTCAGCGTCAGAAAAGTTACAATAGTGCGAATAAACTTATCTTGAGTACCGGGCATAACGAAGTGAGTGCGCAAAGCGCTCTATGAGTCGAATGTAAACAATGGCAGTTACATAATGTCTGTAATTTAGTTGGTTAATCTTTTAATCTAAAGAAGACGACGTATTTTCCATGTTGGTGCCCTACTGAGGTCTGACGGTAAACAGAAGCCTACTTCATGTGTTCGGTGATGTTCTCTTGCAGATGTGTGCTAAATGAAGTCAAGAGAAGACGTGCTGGTCCACGGGATAAGTGCTAACATGTCTCTTATCTTTTCGAGCTTTTCATGACCCGTATCAGGGGAAAGCCATCTGAAAGGGACATCAGTTCTCTCACGTACACTCTGTCCTGCTGAGTGAAGACGTTTCATAAGACTGTGAAGCGTATTCCTCTGTGTTGCATATTTGACGAGAAGCCCCTTTTTGTTAACCCCGAAAAGTCCTTTCGTCCACGGGAAAATGTCCCGACAGAACTCCCTTATGGCCGCAATGGCCACTGTGCTTGGAGCAACACTAGGAGGCCTGGTCCTGTGGCGGAGCTTCCTCACACAGAGAAAGAGGCTGACACAGGGCCCATCTTCATCTGCTGCTTTGGAAACCCAACAAACGCAACCACTACAAGAGAAGAAGCTGCAGCAGCAACCACAGAAACAAAAGCAGCCGCAAGAATCTCCCCAGTGTCCCACAGTGGAACCGGATTCGACCCAGGTGGTGCCTCAGGGTCCGCAGCTTCCCTCACCTCCTCCGCCCTCACCTCCGCCTGCATCGCTTGCCTCTCCGAGATCTCTTCTGGACGTGACGCCAGCGGTGGTGAGCTCTGCTGAGGAGTGGGAGACCCTGTGGCCCTCGCTGCAGCAAGACCTGCTGGTCTACCCCGTCCTGGGGCTGGACTGTGAATGGGTAAAGGGCATGCGTGTAAGAGCTCTCTTGCATGTGTTCAGTTTTCTCCCTCCCCTGGGCTCTGGCCGCCAACGTCCTCAAGATGTCCTCCTCTTCTCTTCCTTAGGTGTCGGTGAAGGGCAAGCCCTCTACCGTCTCGTTGCTGCAGATGGCCACCTACACGGGCCAGTGCGCTCTGGTGCGGCTGCAGCTCTTTCGGGATGCCCTCCTGCCTTCAACACTGGTGGAAGTCCTGAGTGACCTGCATGTGCTGAAGGTCGGAGTGGGCTGCTTCGAAGATGGCAAGCGCCTGGCCCATGACCATGGCTTGGTGCTGCGCTGCACTGTGGACTTGCGTTTCTTGGCTCAGAGACAGAGGTAATCTACCTAACAAATAATTTCTTATTGCATTGAAATGAGATTTAATTCAGTGTACAACAACAAAACCCCCTTACCATCGTGCTGCTATTGCAATGCTGTAACTTCCTGCCTATTAACCAAGGTGTATACATTGATTTTACAAAATTTCTTCAGCTTTGACGTTAAATAGGGGGCAGCTGTATGTGGGAATGCATGCCTTTTCTTTATTCTTCTTTCTGATTAAAGCACAATCTGATTCTGATTTATTGGGCTGTTCAGCACTGCGGTTAATACACAAAGTCCTTGTATCCTTGTATTATTTGTATACTCCACTGTCATGTAGTTTATACATGGCGTGGCTAATACACAGGGAGTTATTGTAATCATGACCTATTTCGCTTGTGCATGGAACATTGATGAGTGTGTGTGAATCAAGTTTTTGGCTGTTTTCGTTGATTGGGTGACTGTTTCACTCAAGCAGGCATGTATCACTAACGAATGGCCTGAGCCTCAAGTCACTAGCTTCAGACCTGCTCGACATCACCCTGGACAAATCCCTGGACCTGCGTTGTAGTGACTGGGAAGCGGACCAGCTGAGTCCAGAGCAGGTAGTCTTTGATTTAAAAAAACAAAAACAAAAGACAACTCTGGTGTGCATGACTAATTGACAAACTCTCTGGATGACTTTGTCAAAAACTGTATTTGAGAGGCGGTGCTGTTTTTTATCTGTATTTGTTTTATTTATTTATTATTATTGTTTTTCATTTTAATTATTTCATTTTAATGATAATTTTATTAATAATTAAATGTGACCCTTATGTACAGGTGAAATATGCAGCGCGTGATGCCCAGGTATCAGCGGCCCTCTTTTTCCACCTGCTCAGCTCTCCCACCGGCCCCACTAAGAGCTCCGCAGACCCGAGCCCAGCCCCTTCAGAGGGAGGGAGTGCCTACTCCCGGCTGGCTGCCAGATGCCAGGGGCTGCTGGATGTGCCCTTCCGGGGCCGCCACACGCCGGGGAGCCTGGACGGGGAGCGCAGGAGAACCAGCAGCAGCAAGAAGCTATCTGTGGACAGCCCCGATTCTGGGGACCAGCGCGTGCCGGACCCTCGCAAGAACAAGAGGAAACCACTGGGGGTCGGATATTCCGCTAGGTGAGAAGGGGCTTTCACACTTGCGGTGTTGTTAATTGACCACTCTGCTTGTAATTTTTTAAAAAGTGTGTCCGATTTTTGATCAGTCCCCATGTTGTCTAGCAGTTATGCTGCAAACTGAATGGTTTGAATCTCATTGCAGGAAGTCCCCTCTGTATGACAACTGTTTTCTTCATGCCCCTGATGGTCAGCCTCTGTGCACATGTGACAAGAAGAAGGCCAAATGGTACCTGGACAAAGGCATTGGAGGTACAGTATGGAGAACTGTCTTTACAAACTGAGATGCTTCAGTGAGTGCCTTTGGTACAAAAGGCATTTGAAGGATATTGATTAGGGCTGAATGATTGATTGAAATTGCATTTTGACCTAATGCAATTAACACGTTACGAGCGCTGCAATTAAATTGACTGATTATTAGTGTTTAGCTACTTCCTGAGGCAACATGAAGTAGTAAAGTAGATGAAGTAGGAGTCATTTTTAAATGTATTAATGTACTGAATATTAAACTGAAACTTGACAAATTGCAGTATCTGTCAGAATAATCGCAAATTAGATATTTTTTTCCCAAATCATTCATCCCTAATATTAATACGGTACTCAACATTATGAAGTTTGGGAGTTTGTAATGTAGGAATGACTGTCTTTTAACATAAAAGAACCACATTATGACATAGCCAAGTTATTACAGTAGAGTAATTTTGGCTGTTAAGTGGAATTGCCCAGCCCTAGTGGTAAGTCATTGTGCTGTGTTGAGAGTGGATCTAATATGCGTGTGTGATTGTGATTGGTTGTGGTTGCTTTAGAGCTGCAGAGTGAGGACCCCTTCATCGTGCGTCTGCTGTTTGAGCCGTCTGGACGTCCAGAGACTCAGCAAGACTATTACCTCACAGCCAAACAGAACCTCTGTGTTGTGTGTGGCAAAGCAGACTCTTACATCAGGTGGGTTTATAACCAAATACCCCCCCCCCCCATAAGCAGTCTGGAGAAGAGCAACATGCTCAAAATGTTACGCACGTTAAATAATTAATATGAGCTGCTTTGGTGTGCAATTTTCATATTTTTTTTCTCTCCAATGCCAAATACAACTACCCTGACAGACACACACTCACACAAATGCCAAGGTCAACAGTGTTTGATTAATGTGTAAGCTCAGTCACAGCTGATGCAGTAAAGAGTTCAGTCAATGGTTTCTGCTCCTAGCTACCTTCCTAATGGTCTGTTGTCATTTTGCTCTATCTTACTGAAACTCTCCTGCTCCTGCAGGAAGAACATCGTTCCCCACGAGTACCGCCGCTACTTCCCGGCTGAGATGAAGGACCACAACTGCCACGACATCCTGCTGCTGTGCACGGCGTGCCACGCAGCGTCCTGCACCTACGACGGTCAGCTCAAGCAGCAGCTGGCGCAGGACCACGGCGCGCCGCAGGGCTGCGAGGAGGGCGTGCGCCTCCTGGAGGACTCTGAGCGCCGGCGCGTTCGCTCGGCCGCCCGGGCCTTACTCACGGCCCGCGACGGCCTCCCCCAGGCGCGCCGCACTGAGCTGCTGCTCCTCATCGCCTCCTACATGCAGCAGGACGGCGAACAGGTTGCCGAGGTCACGCAGGACATGCTGCAGAAGGCGGCCGGACTGGAGACCAGGTGTGTATGGTGGGGGTGGGGGGGGGGGGGGTTTGACTGAGATAGTGATAGTGGACATGGTGGTGGAATATAATAACCTTATTTAAAGCCGCGTTAAAGGAGAATTGCGGCGAGTTTTCACATAGATCTGTTTCTCGAGGTCACCGAGTACTGTCGGTATGAAAAAAAAACAAAAAACGATCGGTTCCACCTAGCTCAAGTTGCTGCAGCCAACAGCTAGAGCTGGCAGGCAGCTACAGTGCTACATTTTGGGGGCTTGTTCATGAGCCCCCATGTTCATGCCCCCAGAATAGAATGTAGCACTCCGTGACATGGAAAAACAGATATCTATGTTAGAAATCGCTGAAATTCTCCTTTAATATGCATTTTGAAGGTAGATTTTAGAGTCCTCGTGTTCATTCTGACATTCTGTCATTGTCATGAGCCCTACACTGTGAAGCTGTTCACATGTAGTTGTGTTGTTTAGAGCAGAATAGAGCAGAAATCCAAAGTACCGCTTTAAATGACCCAGATAATGCCATTGTCCATTCTACAGTTCCATTGTAGTGGTATTCAAATCGGTGTGGGTGTTTTGGAGCATGACTGACGTCCCCACATAGTTATTGTTGACCAACCAGTTTGTGGGTTGTGTGACCATCTGGGTGTTTGTGCCTTTGCTGTGTGCAGGATCTTTAACGAGGGGTACGTGCCCCACGGGCTAAAGGTGGTCGGGGCATACGCCAAGAGCGGCCTGCGTGGCCTGATGGAGCTGGAGCGCCTCTGGCGCCAGCACTTCCTGTCCAGCATGAGGCCCCGCTTCCTCCCACCACTGTGGTCGGTCAGCCACAACCACGACAAGTACCTGCGCAAGTACGGCGAGGACCTGGTCATCGAGCTGAGCACAGCGCCCGGCTCCCCGCAGCCCTCCTCGCCGCCCTCCACCCCACCCGAGGCCCAGTGACCACCCCCCTCCTCATGCCTGCGTGTGAGGCGTCCTTTCGTCTCGCCTGGTTTCCTCTCCCTCACACATCGGTCCGACGCGGGAGGAATCCCACCCTCTACTGGTGCTACCTTGTGTGAGCACCGGACTTGAGGGATAGTGAGAGATGGACTCTACAAAATCAGACACTAAAATGGGATTCCCAGGAGAGTGTGTACGGACCTCAGAAAGACTGGAAGCTGGAAGTGTTTACGGAGCACAAGTCAGAGGGCAGTAAACAGAGAAGATGTTTGGTGTTGCTCATATATATGATTCTTTTGAGCTATATGTGAAGAAAAATCCACCTATCATTGTAAGTCAAGTAAGTTATTTTAAAAAGCCATAAGCCTGCTCTTAAATATATTATTTAACTTAAATTATTAATTCCCTGTAGGCTTATGGCCCTAAACATTTATATACCTTAAACAAACAAAAAAAAAAAAACACATGAATTGCACGAGAACTGCACAACAGCTCCATAGAATCCCATCTTTTGGTTTTTCTCTGAAGCTAATGTGAAAAGGATGTGTGGAATGACCTCATCAGTTTATGTTGATTGTTTTGTATTTTGCATCGAGTCCTGACATGAGATTTTGTAGAGCTTTTTCCTGGACATGGTTTGACCTCTGAATGGATTATTATTGGTTATGAGGTTTGACCTTTTTGACCTGGCTGTCGTTTTCCCCATGCACACCCTTTCTCAAGCAAGGACACCTCCTAACACGACGTCGTGTGACTATTCCCCTTGCTTGAGCACAGAGTGCAACAAGAGCTTTGAGTGGGGCCAGCATTACACTACTGCTGCAGCATTTGTATTTCCCCACTTGCCCCCTTCCCCTCATAGAATTTTGAACTTTTGGAAGTGGTGCCAACCATGTGTGTGTGTGTGTGCGCGTGTGTGTGTGCATGTGTGCGTGCGTGTGTGTGTGATTCAGTGCTGAGACTGCAGCTTCATCAGTTGGATTGGTGATGGTGTCAGGTCTGAGAGGTTTGGCTGTTCTACAGTGCTCTGCTCACCTCTCGGTTGTCTTAAGGAACCTGCAGCTTTTGCTTTTATTTACATTCATCCAGATGTAACCCCCTAAAAAGCTGTGCTGTTTCTGAAGCTGTGCTGCACATGAAACTGAAATAAATCACATTTGTATACTTGGCAAAAAGGGAATTGGTGGTTTTGGCGAGAGGGGTCTGGGTATCGGGGCCAACTTGCCACAGCCTTGTTGTACAGATATTTTTTTAAAGGATTCCATCATATAAAACAATATACAACGTAATGTGTTTTAGTACCATATATAATGTCTAGTGAACTGTCTCATCAGTTATACATGAGCTATTCTGCCAGCATTTAAAAATGATCTCAAACATTTATTTATCAGGCTGTGAAAAACACACAGAATCTGGATTCACAATATTTATGGTCATTATATACAAAATCACAGTTTAATAAATAGTCTGTAAAAATGTGTACAAAAGGTTTTTTTTTCTCTTTACATATCCTAGGTCAATAACTTCAATGACTTGGGATGTTTTTTTGTCAGATATGACAGTTTCTTTTACAATCGGGTTCTGCTGAATTAAGGCCTCTTGATTTTGGCATTAGAACAATCTATGAGTCAATTTTGATTCAATGCACAAACCCTTGCCACCCTGTTCACAGTTGAAATACAAAAATAAATAGCAAAATAAATACTTAACACAATGTGGCTCAACATGCAGCAGAAATGCTTTCATGCTAATTTGTTAACACCATGTCACATTCGTAAGTGCTCTGCATCTGAAAGCTTCGTGGTAGAAAAGTCTATCCTTTGCAGGTTTGAAAATGAGACTGCTCGCTTCTAATAGTGAGTGTGGTATTGGATGTCCATATTTAAAAACGACCAACATTTAGTTGATACTGGTCGTTGGTTTCATTTGGATTGTTTTCCCCCTCAAATTTGTTTAAATATGTTTGTTAAAAGGCATATTTTTTCCAAACCATATTTTGACTTGGCTAAATGGCATTACTTCGTATTCATTTGTAATTTGTTTTGCTTTTAAAGTTTGCCATTCTTTTAAAAGCAAATCATAAAGCTCTTTGGTCACAGTAACAGTGAAAGTATTAGTCAACTTTTTAAAAACATCATTATCCAATAGTTTACAATGTTCAGCACTGCACTTTTTGAATGGGAAGCAATACTTTTTTAAATATACCTATTAAACTGTAACTGCAGGGACCAGACATCCTAATATCTTCTTATCAAATAATATGTGAAGTGTTAGGAATAATTTGCCATAGAATTAACAGCCAAGTCAATATGAAGTTTCACCATTAACATGGAAGAGCCTCTCATTCACTGCAATGTATCAATGTCTTGTCATCAAAACCACTATCACAATATACAAAACCATACTTAAATCATTAATAACACACACATCCCTCAAAGGAGAAAACTATGGAAGATGCTGGAACTTTTAGATTTTTGGTTGAATGCAAGTGAATGAAAAGGAATAGCAGACGGATCTAAACCATAGCTAGCGTTGTGTAATGGGTTTCGGAGAGGACGGTTGAGCAAAACAGGCCAGAGATCCATGACTGCAGCACCATCGTCATCAGGCCTCAGGGTCTATCGCACCATTATTGCTTTTGTTTCCAAAAATCTCTTCAACTGGAATGGGGAGAGAACCTTGCCACACTCTGTGACTTGATGGTGCCAAAAGATTTGTTCTCTATTAAAGGTGTCGTTTTGGAGCAAAGTTGCGCAAAATTTGGTTCTTTTTACGGCAGAATCAGACACAGGAACGGACATTTGCTGGTGGTTTCCAAACAGGAGCGTGACGTCTTTGGGGTGAAAGAAAAAGGCTGATGGGTTACCAGGACTCCAGCTTGCTGATTCGGTATACTGTCGGTGGCCACGTGTGTGACATGCTTTTGCAGGTCTCTTGAGTGTTTATCCCGCCCCACCCACCCCCCACCACCACAAACATGAACACCCGCACACACACACACACACACTCTCACACATACACACACACACATATATATAAGAAAGCACATGGAAATGGCAACACAGGCACTCTGCAAATGCAAATTAGGCTGTCGTTCAAGACAGAGCTAGGCTTTTTCACGGTTGGCACAAATTTCTCAAAATGCACATTGCTTTTCTTACTTAACACTCAAGAAATAATAATACATAATTTACTGCAGTAACTCTTTAAAATGAAACCTATCAAACAAATTGATATCAGTCTACTTCTCCTAATACAGCTACTTGCAAATATACTGTATGAATATGATGCCTGGTATAATGCTTTGCTCTTTTTGAAAACCATAAAACAATTTTTAGCTACCATCTAAGAAACAGTAGTTTGTCTTGAAATGAAAGAAGCATTAAGGTCCATGGGACAGGCAAGTACGGCAGGGCCACCCTCATGCTGACACTCTGCCCCTCTGAGTGGCACTTGATGCAGGGCCCGTGCTCACAAAACAGTGGAAGTGCTGATTTGGAAAGTCTTACATTTCGCTTCGTACAGAACCAAGCGCCTCAGGGAAAACTCGAAGGGAAGTGTGTGACCCTAGCTCAGTAGACTTCTCTGAGGAGCTTCTCTTCCATGTGCGGCCTCGGGGGCTTTTGCCTTCAGAGTCGGCCCTGCAGCATACTGCCGATGGGCTGTTCCAGGCCAGGTCCCTGGGGGAGCCGCGCCTGCCCCAGGCTAGACCCCTGTAGCCTCTGCAGCTCCAAGATGCTGTCAATGGCACTCTGCAGATGCTCGCTCAGGGCATTGTCCTCCTGCAGAGATGGGACGTGGGGAGGGGGAGGCGGAGGAGCTGGACCGGGGCTCTCCAGATGAGCCGGCGGGGACTCCAGCCGGGTCAGTTTGAGTCTAGAGCCACACGGCTCTGGGAGCGGCGGAGTGATGGTGGGACCCAGAGACTTGGGGCTGACATGCTTTTTGTGGGGGGGCTCGTCCAGCTGCGGCTCCAGTGCTGTCCGTACCAGCGAGACACTGTTTGAGTGCGGAGGCCTCAACTGGACCTCTGGGGTTGGGAGAGAGGACTGGAGTCCGTTTGACCTCTCCTGTGGCACAGCTCCAGAGAAAAGGGTCCTTGAGGGTCCTTCATGACCCTCCTCACTCGGTTTGTCGCCACCATTAACCAGCTGCCTGCTGTAGTGCCGCTTGTGTCCAGAGGGGGCAGCATTTGCGGGCTCGCAGGCGGAATTGTGGACCACCTTACGTAAGCCCGACTCGTGTTTGATGGTGAGCCGCAGTGTTCCCCGACTGCTGGACTGGTACGTCTTCAGGCCCGGCGGCCGGTCGGAGTGGAGAGCCCATGCCGGAGGGGACGAAGGACTGACCAGCGCCCCACGGGACACAGGAGTGGAGGAGGCCTTGTTATGAGGAGAGCTCTTTCTCAGAGACATAAGGAAGGATTCTGGGCCATGAGAAAAATGAAAGATTATCTAAACAACAAAACAACATAAGCCCAACACAACACAAAAAATTCTACTTGAATGGAACAAAATTCTTTTGACTTGAAAAAAAAGACTTCTAAATGAACGTGTGATCTACAAATCTACTGGAAGTTAGTAGTGTGTTGACTCACCTGGATCTCTCCGTGCTTTGCGCCTCTCCTCTCCCAGTGCAAACCTCTCAGACTGCAGGAACAGCCTCTCCAACATGACCATCTCTGCGGAGGGGCTGTCTTGCTGTAAGGAAGCACAGAAACAAGGATGTACCAACTATTTCATCATTGGTGCAATTTGAACAGAACCTAATCCTGAATGACAAATGGCCTGCATGTTGTTTGCTAGTAGATATGGCCATGGAGGAGGAGTAAGCCCAGGGTAGGGGTGGGAGGTCCAGCTTACCTGAGCCTCTGCCAGCAGCAGCTGTCTGTATTTGTTCTGCATGTTCTTGGTGCAATTGAAGAGAAATGCTGATGCCGCTTCAAACTGTTCATCAACTGGCAAAACAAAACCCAAATGGAGTTGTATATCTTACTCAGATAATGCTGTTTAGCTTCTCTTAAATAGACCCTCGGGAATACAAAACTGACAGACTTTTTGTTAGAAGGCATGATGAACATGCATTTGATATGAAGCGTCATCAATGAATGCACACTGTCACAGACTGTCAAACTACCTTTCAATGAATCGCCAACCACATGCACCCAATATCAACTACAGAACCTTGACCACACCCTTTCATGCTCACTGTCCATTACTGTTCATATTTTGATACTCTAAACAGACCATCTAGTGGATCTTTCCTGAGGCTAAAGCCACAACTCTGCCTTACCTGAGTTGAAGTCTTTTTGACTGGGAAACCTCCCTGCACATGTGTGGTATGGCAGTAGATGTCTCACAGCGTCCTCTAACGTCACAAATGGATGCTGTGGCTGGGGGTTCAGAACTGCTTTGTGGTCTGAACACACTTGCAGTTGAATCCTGAAGAAGAAGCACATATACACACATATCTATGACTGGCACGGTTTATGGTAGGAACATTGAAGCACATCTATAATGACAATACTGGCAAAAGTCCAAATGATGGAACACTGAATTGATATCTACCGATACTTAACTATGTTAACTGACTTCTAGTTCATACCTGTGCCTACGAATTGCCTGTGTGAGTGGCTCCTCTGTCTCAAATGATTGAAGAACAGGCATCTGGAGGAAGAGGCAAGAGGAGTCAGTTCAGCACACAAATTATATTAGTTTGTATGATTACATTTAGAAGAACTATGAATAAATGACACTGAATGTAATGTTGCAGTGGACTCAAGTGCCTTCTTTCCTTTATAATTATAGAATATTATGATTTACAAACATCACCTGCTATCAGTTACTTCTCTTTGCCTCTTACCTGTGTCTTTGACTCTTGTGTTTTGGGGGTTAGAGATGCTGATGCCTGGGCACACAGGTTGTAGCCTTGAGTCCCTAAGAGCTGAAGGCGTTGGGGTCTGGGGCAGAACACTTCTCTGCTGTCTCTGCTGGACACTGGAGGGACTGCAGTTTCAACTGAAAATGAACACCACGAGTTGAATACTATAACAGCATCGGAAGAAGGAAGTTGAGGAATATAACAGCATCAGAATAAGGAATTAAGTGACATATTTGTACTAAAAAGGACTCAGGATTCACAGTTATTTGTTCCATTTCCAACATGACCTGGAGACGGAGACACTTACTGCTGTGTGGAATCTGGTGCTGAGCCGAGGCACTGAGCTGCGGAGCGTCCGGCTTAAGGCCTTCAGGCGCTGGATGAGAGACCAGCTGCTGCTGCATGGGAGCTTCTGTCCCACCAATGGGCAGGGGCGACAGGCTGCTGCACACTGCACTCACAACAGAGACTTGTGGGCTTATCTGGCCAGTCGCTCCACACAGAGACTCAGAGGAATGCTCGTTAAGGGCCACAGAGAACTCCGACACGCAGGTTTCCAACGAGGCCTGGACAGGCGGGGGTGAAGACAGCATGTCACTGGGGGAGGACCCACAGTGCACTGGAGCGGCCATTGCTGTCCGCTCTGGGGTCATGGTGAGAGGCTCTGCTTGTGGCGGGAGAGTGGGAGGGGGCGTCGGGGCAGGATGGGCCTCGACCATGCTGGTTTGAGGCGAGGGGTAGGTGGTGACTTGCGCAGGCAAAGAGGTAGCCAGGGGGTCAGTGCAAGGGATCAGAGGCTTAAGCGTTTGCTGAAGAGTGAGATAAATAGAAACATATTAATGGACATCTTTTTATATACTGTATAACATTCAGAATTAAAATATGCTATGATTTCTGATCATGACTTTTGATGATGAATAGCCACCTACCTGTTGCAAATGTTGAATAAAAATGTGATTAACGGGACTCTGTCTGCCCTCTTTCTCATGCTGGATCTCAGGCTGATGCATGAGAGTGCTGGTTAGTGGGGATGCAGACAGTTCAAGAGCCTGTGGAGTGTCCGGCATCGGCTGCAGTAGAGTGACCACTGGCGGAGTGCTGCTAGGCTGCATCCCCGCTACCATGGACGAGGAGTGCAGGGGCACAGGAGGAACAAGCTGTCCACTCTGCAGAACAAACAATAAATAACTGGGTTTAATAGGACATTTTATTTATTTATGTATTATTATTGTTTGTTTGTTTGTTTGTTTGATAAGGAAAATGCTCATTAATCAACCAACTAAAGTACTGTGTAGATTACCCAGAGTTAGCCATATAGACTAATTTTCTGCCAGTTCTTAAAAAGGCAACCTAGCTAACACATCTACCTAGCTAAAATGACACATCTGGAAAATACCTCCTCCATTATAAAACTGACCGATGCGAGTTGGAGTAGCTCCTCTGGTGGCCTCTCCTCTGGGACTGGTCTCTCTGGCAGGAGCAGGACGGAGGCCTGGGGCAGTCTCAGCGGCTGCGCCGTCTCTCGATGGGCCGGTGGGCCGAACGGAAGCCCCTGCACCACCGAGGGGCCGTTCACTATGGAGATGGAGGTCATCTCCGGGCCCAGCATGGCCGAGCTGTTGATGAGCGTGATGTGGTTCCCCAGTGCCGGGTTGTGGACCACCGTGGGACACTGCTGGCCCTGACCCTGTGGTGCGTAAGCCCCGGCCAGCTGTGCAGGCACCTGGAAAACAGCAGGGGGCGCCGACTGCAACTGCAGGGGCCCTGAGAGGAGGGTCCCCTGTCTGAGAGCAAGCTGCCCGCTGGGAGTGGTGAACACGGGGCCAAAGTTCAGCTGTCTCTGGGGGACCGTTAGGATCTGGGAGCTGTCCACCAGGGGTCCTGCTGTTGGAGGGCCGCCCTGTACAGAGGGGTGCCTCTGAGCGCTGGCCTGGGTGAGAAGCTGTTGAGTTGTACATGCTGGCTGGGCTATGGTCATGGGAGTCTGACCAGGAAGTAGGAACTGGTTCTGTCCCTGGAAGAGCCCACGCGGCTGGATGACGAAGGACCCGGCCTGGTTGAGCAGCTGAAGGCTGACTGGTTTGGGAAGGCTGGTGGTGGGCTGAGACTGAGCCGCTTGCTTTGGTCCTACAGGAGGAGATGTCACCAAGATGTTGGATGACGTGGTCCCGGGAACGAACGTGAGGCCGGCTTGCGCGGGCTTTTGTCCAGCAGTGGGCTTGGGGCTTATCTGCACCAGGCGAGGCTGGATGCTGACCGGGAGCTTGGGCTGAATTGGCAGAGGGCCTCTCTGGAACAGGATCCCGGGGGCTGCTACTGCTGCTGCTGCTGTGCTTGCGTTGGCCCTGACAGTTGGAGCCAGCATGGGGCGCCCTGTGATACTGGGGACGGTCTTCTGGATGAGCATGCTGGATCCCTGCACTGGACTCAGGGAGAAATTGGTCTCTGGGGATGGCGCCGGGAACACGTGTCCAGGCAGCAGCCCCATAAACTGCGGCGCAACAGGCTTAAGAGAAGGGCATCCTGGGCCCACTGCGAGTAAGGACGGCTGGGGCGGCTCGACGACCGCCTGAGTATCCCTTGGCAAGGCAGAGGTGGCAGTCGAGATGGTAAGGGGCTTGGTGAGGTACGGAACCGGGGGCGACGGCAGCAGGGCACCAGGCTGGTAGAGGGACAGCGAGGAGTCCGTCGGCGGTGCCAGTCCCGCCTCGAGCGCAAGCGTCTGCTCGGTGATGTCAGCCTCCTGGAGGCTCTGCTGCAGGATGTCACAGGCTGCCCCGTCCTCCTCCGGCTCCTCCTCACAGCCCGGCCCCAGCAGCCCTCCCTGGGCCTCCTCTTCGAGGCCTGCATCGTCGGCTCGGGGCTCCGGGGACTCCAGAAGCGCCTCCTCCAGGAAGGACAGGTCCACGCATCCTGCGGCTGGTGCGTCCTGACAATTTGGGTCATCTGCCAAGAGTGAAACAGGGCTCTGGAAGAGAAGAGAAGAGAAGAGAAGAGAAGAGCAGAAAAGCATGTGAGTACACAAAGACAAGCACGCACAGTAGGTGTGTGGATGAGAGTGGGAACAGAAACAAGGCAAAAGAGAAGGCTGCATGTAGGGTATCTCGCAGATCACCTTCTTAAAGAAAACCATGACTGCTGTGCTGTCCCCACCACAACAATACCGACTCCCTCGTCCCTTAATGCACAGATGTCTACAAATTGGAAAACCGCACAGGTGTTACAGGTGTAAGAGGTGGGGACGTGTTGCCATGGAGAGCAGACTGACGCTGAGTTAGCGTCCTAGGAGACGGGGCCACCCACTCACCGGGGCGTCTGTGAAGAGGGGGGGCTCCCCTGAGGCAGAGCTAATGAGCAGGTCCTCATTCTCCAGCTGCTGGGACAGAAGCAGAGAGGTGGAGGTTAGGGAGAACAGGGAATTGAGGGTGCTACTGAGCTGACTTGCACACCCCCTCGTTTTGAACACATCCTAAAGCCACCTTGAGATTGATCTCACAGAACACAATCTACAAATGAACAGGTTTGTGGAAATTGTGTTGGAAACAACAAACCTCACTGGCTCCGTGGAGGAAGTCATTTAGGGCTTGGGGATCACTGTGCAAGACAAAAAAGAACAGCTTTGACACGTCAACAAAGGAAAAGTCTGAGGCCAAGAAGAAGGGAAATCTATATTTCTTCATTTCACTTACCATAACACATCAAGTAAACAAGTGCCATCTTCATCCTCCATGTCAACTGAAGGGAACCAGTGGGAAGGAGGAGAAACACAACAGTGGAGGTCAGTCATGTATACCAACTATGCTGTTACTGCAGACTACACCTTATCATAGTTGTCTCGTGGCTCCATTGGATTAGAAAATGACTTTTTTGTTTTCTTCCCTTTTGCAGATAGTTATCTAGATCATTGGAGCATGTTTCAGTTGTAGATCAAGACATTCTCACCTCATATATTGAGGGGCTCACGCAGAGCAGACAGGTGGAGTTCTTGTGGGGGCCTCATGGGAAATGTAGTCCAGGGTTCAGGGACTGGCTGGGGTCTGGCATCAGGCCAGGAAGGCCAAACAGTGGGGCAGATCCTCCCTCTGCCAGGGCATCACTCCCCACAGACTTCCAGTACGTTGATTTAAGACCTTAAAAAAAAAGTGGGAACTCTTGTTACCTCTGTTGGAAGGAACAAACACTGGATTTTCTCAGCAACGTGCTGGTCACAGTGAGGTTCTAGATGCAGTGGACATTTTTAATTTAATAGCAAACTCTTGTTACCTCATCACTTGGTGTTAATCCATTGTCATAATTTTTATTAGTATAACACAATGTGTTATAAGTTAGCAAGGCAATTCAAGGCATCCTTAAGTGAATTTATTATTAAGCCTACTTGAAGATCCTTAAACTTAGCCCCATGTTATGACCATCAAAAGGCATCACAATTATGTTATAACAGTGCATACGGAAAGTCTTCAGACCCTTTCAAGTTTTCTACATTTTGTTATGTTTCAGACTCAAGTATGCACCAGAGCTTAATTGCAAGGGTTATAAGGGTCTTAATACTTATGTAAATGGAATATTTATAAATTTACTAAACATTACAAACACTTTTTGTGGAGTGTTGGAGTATTGTGTATAGATTGATGAGAGAAAAAAAAAATCAATTTTAAGATGAGTCTGAAACATAAAATGTGGAAAACTTGAAAGGATCTGAACCTGTCAAGGGGCATAGCTTAAATAGCCTACTTATGTGAACTCTTCACTACTGTATGCGCATGTTCTATAAGTGAACATCCAAAAATATAGTTATTTAAACCCAAGCATGAAAAGTGTGAAATCATCCACGTATAACAAATGAGCATGCGTAACATAGGAATAGTCATGTCATACCAGTAGCCTAACATAACTTCACTGCACAGGCTTATATGTGTTACGACAGGCCATTGAGCTAAAATGTTGGATCTCTAATACTTTATTCTTGATGACATGTGTCACGACAGGTCATTGAGCTAAAATGTTGGATCTCTAATACTTTCTTTATGACATGACAGGCTCCTAATAGATGACACACTAGTGTGTAGATGAAAAATGTGTGACTTTATGGTATACTGCAAAAAACCCACAATAATGTGCTGCACATTTCCAAAGGAAATTAGATATAATCGGCAAGGTGACACAAATATGCATTAATAACCATGTAAATGCGATTGTGTCATCCCTTTACCCTAATGCCATTCTCGGAAAATCCAACATCAGTCGCACCGCCAGTGATGGGGAGGGTGGTTGATAAGGTAACAGAGATGCCTGTCGTGTGTGGATGAATTTTCGGGACGCTGTCGCGAGCCTCCGCGAGTTCATCCCGCGTTCATTTGGGAGGGTGTGATACAGCCTGTGGCCGACTAGACTCGTAGCCTAATCGTCTTGTCTGAACAGAAAGGACAGAGGATAGCCACCCCATCTCTCACTGTTATAGGCTAATGAACGAGTATTTTGGCAGATAACGCATCTTAGACGGTTCCTTTTCGCGTCTCCCTCTTTAGTTTGAAGACAGGTCCTTGAAACAGACAGCGTAGGCTAGAGGTCCTCGGAGGAACAAACTCTGACATATATTTTGTTTACCACACGCAACGACCTCAATTTAAGACCCCCAGTAGCCTACTATGTGCCGCATCACACTGAATAATGAACCGAAGGTATGCTATAACCAAAGCAAACGAGTGCATTTCAAAACCTTTCAGACTATTCTACAAATTACTGCGATCTTGTTATTGTATGAGAGCCTATAATAACCTGCATCTGAGGAAACGGCAAATCTATGGCACCGATTTTCCCGTCCTACAACCTCAGCTTCACTGGATGATGAGATGCTGCTGTTACTTGATTTCTTTCAAGAAGGGATACCAGAGGGTAGCTGAAGCATAGTGCAGCTTCATAGCAACAAAGGGGTTGCTTTATAAATACCCCATCAATATTGCCCCCCACGCCAGCTGTCACTACCATCGCCGCTCTCCCGTCCACGAAACAATTTCGCAATAGAACTTTAAAGGGAAAACTCACCGCTTCTTTGTGGTTTATTGTCCTGTCAGGCGGGCCTCTGCGCCATCGATTCTCACTCAGTAGCCTTTTCAGATGCTAAGGGAGAGGGGGGCTGTGGTGGTGGTGGTGTGTGTGAGTGTGTGTGTGAGGGGGGTGGGGGGGGGACTGGGGTGGGTGAGAAACAAGAGTGAGAGGGAGAACACAAAGGTATAAAGCGAGCGGAGATGTGGGGCTCAGCAGTCGTAGCGTCCTTCAGCTGTGAAGGAGAGACAGATGCGCTCTTCTTGATTTCTTCGACCATCCTACAGAAGCGCTTCAAAAACACCCGCTCTCGTTACATACAGTATTGAATTCGCACCGATACTGTTGCATTACGCAAATACATTTCATAGCCCAATGAAAACAAGCGACCCTAAAGATCCTGTTATTATTTGATTCTTCTTAGTCCCACCAACCCTGCCTTGTGCGTTCTGTTCCATTTCTCTCTGCTGAGCTGTGGCTTGTGTCGATTCCGCAGGCAATAGGTTACTGAAGACACCGAGCTACCTAATGTTATTACCGTTAAACCTGTGAACAATCATATGTTCAGATATTTTATATTATGAGATGCATTATCTTTAGGTAAGGCTAGAGTATTATTTTTTTTTCGACTAGGAGCTCCGTGTATTTAGTTGAACTAAATATACCTGAAAGACCATCTGAAAGGTATATAGCCTACAGTTCATATTGACATACACATATATAGGCCTTATGCTTTCCATCTGCGCTTAAAACATGTCACCTCTACATGGTACATTTGGCCACACAGTGCACTACAAGTTATAAAAATAATGACCAGTCAGGTTCAAACGTCTGATCTTGCTCACTTCACCACCTACATATGACCTACACAAAGTTAATAAATGCATTATGGAACCAAACTAAAACATTACTATATGATACTACACTAAAACATATTTACCTTTATTTCCAGGATACTATTGCAACTGCAGATGTAAAAGGCATTATGGTCTTCAATCAGCGTGATATATATATAGGCCTACTATGTCAATAACCAAGTAAATGATAAAGAAAAGTTTCAAATAAGTGAAATCAAGTAAAGACAAAAAAAAATGTAAGACTCATTTATTTACTGTAGCGGCAAAATTGGCCATTGGTACACAGGGATCGTTAAATATAAAATGTTAAAGCAAAGACATACACTCCCTGTTTCAACAAAACGAATGAAAGCCCTCTTCGAACGATACAAATTCAACAACTCAACAATCACTGACAAAACACACAACAGGCCAAAGTCTATAGCCTCCTTAACAGATCCTCACTGCAGTTTGACATGTTTTTTCTCCAATCCTGATGACAGGATGAGCAGAGCCTCATTTCCCGGCCTGCTGTGCTTGGCGTCGCAGCAGCACGTAAATCTTCTCTTTAATCCAGTCTTTGTTATAGGGCTGGTAGGTCTGCGTGTCCGCCCGGTACCTGGCCAACAGGAGGAAAAAGATCATGCAGTGGGGCAGGTTTCTAACAACAACAAAAAAGTGATTTGTTTCAATAAAGACTGTCTTTACCAGAAAATCTACACAACCACTGAGTGATGTGGATTAACTGAAGAAAAGTTTCCCTAGCCAGGCCATTTCAGACTTGCCCTGATTCAAGTTGGTCTACTGTCAGTGATGAACCAAATACTAACAACATTAGTTAATACTGCAGTGCTTGATCCTGTGAAGATCACTTACACCCCTATTCCTTAAATGCTCCTGAGGTAACATTGTTGAAGTAGCGGTTAATGACAGAAATATGTTGCATAGAACCTAAATGGGTCATTCTGTATCAAAACAGACAAAATCCAGGAAAATGGTTGCTTCACCATTCCAGACTTTGCTCAACATTTGTCTACCTAATATTTAGGTCCCAAAACTAAGGCCTGTAAAATAAGAATTGGAATTAGAATTTGGAATTGCTCTGATGAAGGCGAACTCAGCCTTGTCTCCATTTTTACTAAATCTGGAATCCCTGCACCAAAACTGGCTGCAAAACTGAAGTAATTTTCATAAGTAATCTGTGACAGCGCAGAAAGAACCTTATCTAATTTTGACACGGAATGACCCAAAGTATAAGTATATATACTCTTTTGATCCCGTGAGGGAATAAATGTCTGTTATATGGCAGCTGTTTACCTTTTTGTACACTTCAGGGATTCCCTTTGTACCTTTGTATTTCTTTGGAATTGAGTAAACAACTGCGTTTAAACCTTAGTTTATTTTCACTGCTAGTTACGCCCCTGCTGGAAGTCATACTTCAATGAACCTTTTTCAGACCCACTCTCAATTGGTGTCAACAAGGCTATAAGAGAGCCCTAATGCACTATATCATTTGACAGAGGTATAGTCCTGTATGAACTCAGAGAGTGTTGAGTGTTAACATTCATTCATAGAAGTTATGGTTACGGTTATGGGATTTGGCAGACACTTGTGTCCAAAGCGAATTTAAAAATTTAATTTAACAATTAAAGTAAACAATTTAAAAAGTTGGTAGTAAACTATTGGCAGTAAACTATTTAAAAAGTTGGTAAGTTGGACCAAAAGGCTTGTTCAGCAAATGCCGAACACACTTTTACACAAATCCCAAGCATTAATTTGTTCCAACATTCTTTCTGGCAAAGTATCTGAAAAAACACTTTTGACAGGAAAAAAAAAAAAAAAAAAAAACAGATGGCCTGTTAAAAAAAGCAATTGGAATAGAACTAGTGAGCGGTGCTGTGGCGTTAGCAGCTGCAGTCTCCATATGACATTCCAGTAGCAACATATTATCAATTCTAAAACTGATAGTTCCGGTCCTTGATTGTGTTCGGCTGAATCATGTTTGATGCCGTTGCAAAATCCAGCACAAACATACACCTTGACTAGCCTAGAAATCTAGACGCACCCTAGCGGCGGCAAATTAATTTGCTCAGCCTGTACGTCTAGTACCAAACCATAGGGATTTCTATTGGTTGACGCCGTGGACGTCATCCAATCACAGCGCTCTATTTTGTTAGAGGCGGGCTTAACAGGATAACGACAGTCCTGCGACAGTGAACAACGAGGAAGGTGGCTATGGCGAACGAAGAGCGGTTGTTTGAATCGGCGTTGGCGTCAACTTTGGAGGAGTTGGACTTGTGCTTTTCTTTGAAAGTTGAGCAACACAATGCACTTAAGTCATTCCTTTCAAAGAAGGATGCATTTGCCGTTTTGCCGACCAGATACGGATATGGTCGTAGCGCTGGCCTATTGCATGCCTAGGCTGTTTGAAAGACAATTCTCTGCCCGCCCCTTGGATTAAGCGAGGTGAATGGTTCGATTCGAGACTATACATTTCAATGATATAGGATGGCCCGCCAGGCTACACCTTGACCGCATTCCGTTCTATATTACTGCGCTACCATAGCCTGGAAAATCCAGACCCTGATAATCTAGAAAGATTAAGGGTCTGGCAAAAAGCAATGTAATGGCCCAGCTCGAGGGGCGGGAACAAGCATGCATTTAAAAATCTCACTGCACGCAATTGGATAACACTAGACCATGTTTACTTTGAATGATTTTGGACTTCAACGCAATGGGATAACACTACGACCAATGTGTACCGTCCTCCAACGTTGCAGCGCTGTCTTCATCAGTTTAGCTGGTTCCCAGAAAAGTTGGGGAAAAAGTAACGTGCATCATTGCTCTTTGCCAGAGTGTCTCGCAGAGACAATTCCATTGTGCTCTCGCGAGAACTCCATGATTTCCAGGGTAGCGCTACCATAACTTGATACAAAAGTTAGCTGCGTCTCGACGTTGCTTGGCAACCATTCAGATAGAGGAAATATATTTCTTGCTGGAAGAATGACTATCTATGAATAAATCGTTACATTTCTCGTTGCTTTGCCTTTACTTTATGAAACTTTGCCAGGTATTTATAGCAACAGTTTTAGAAAAGCAATAAGCCACTCGACTCCGCTAGCGCGTCGTGCCTAACAACGCCCCTTAGCTGTTGTAGAATCAGTGTAACCTATGGACTCGAGTGGCTTATTGCTTAAACATACTGTATGCTTGATTAGAAGTAGAAACTAAGAGTAGGCTAATGTTAAAATAGTTAGCAAACACTGCTTTGTTTATCCACACTTACACACTTTGTACTTCCATGCTAGTTATCCAAGGACAATAGTGTTTGCAGTGTATTGGAAAGCAACTTTTTTGCCACACATTGAAACCACAAGGCACTTCAGTCAGTCAGCATCGCAGCTAATTCTTTTGAAGTCGGCTTGGTGTGCACTCAGCTTTAGAGGAACTTGTTTGAGCGAAGGTTTATCCAATATAATCATGCACAGTAATGTAAAGTATGAGTCAACTAAATACTGATTGATCATGACCTAATAAACCAAAATAATCGCAAATGATGGGAATCATCTATTCATCATCAGCAGCAGGTGTAATGGTAGCCACCTGGGGCCGTATTCAAAGCCTTTTATCTTACCACTAGGAGTACTCCTAAATCTCACTAAAAGATTTTAGCTAGGACTTTTCTCTTAAAAGTTATTCACAAAGCCTTTCAAACCTACTCTTAGTAAGGAAAAATAACAACTCCTAAACTAGGAGTGAGGCTTCGTTGCTATGGATGACGTCATTACTCACAATCACAAGCTTGAGTGAAGTGGCCACCTTGATTGGCTGATTGTAACGCAGGAATGATTCCAAACACCTCCCTTACGATGATGAGTGACAGGTGACAGGTCTGAGAATGCGTGCGCTACATAGATAGTGCGATGGACGGAAGATGATGAATAACTGAATAAAAAGGCCTAGCCTAAATGAATAAAGAGTACGGCAAAACAAATAGCCTAGTAGCCTAATGAAACATACGGATTGATGCAGTATCTTTGCAACATTATTAAATTAATCTGTCACTATGTCTACGTTTGCAAAGAGGAGAACATTTTAATTTGATTCACAATGAAACGTTACATTTAATGTACATGTTGACAAGGAGCAGTTTTGGTTGTTGTTGGTTGCGTTACTGCATCCCTTTTATGCCTACAATGCGAAATTGTTCCCTCACGATTGGAAGCTCCTGTTGCCGCATACGCATTTCAAAACATCGCAACGTAAAATGCCACAAAAAGCTGTTTGTGAATATGTCTTAGTGAGTTAGGAGTCCTCTCGACTTCTTTTAAGCTGTCCCAGACTTGGATGCTACTTTTAGATAAAAAAATAGGAGTCCTAAAGTTAGGAGTGACACGCCCATTATTTTTAGGAGCTGCTCCTAAATTCGCCACTTAGGAGCTACTTTTAGCCTTAAAATTCTTTGTGAATACGGCCCCTGGTCTATATCTATGCAGTACGTACATTGGAAAATCTCACTCCTGACACCTTAAGAGTAATGCTGGCAAGAGAGCTAGCTGCCTGGGCTTTTAGCTTGATTGCTAGAACACTCCACTTCTGATCCGAGGAGCTGCTGTTGGCGAGTTCGAGTCCGAGCGGGTGCAGGTCTGAGCCGCGCGGTTAAACACAACATAGAGAGTGTAGAGCATACTAAAGAAATGGTGTCGTTTCTGTTATCTTTTCAAATCTAAATAATCATATGGGGGCTTAAGACGGCAAAGGAGCACTCGTGCACTCTATGATTTGACAGCGGGACCGATCTATAATTTCTTCCCTCAAAGTCTATTGTGCTCATTGTTGATTTATGAGACCAGCTGAGAAAGCGATCAGTGCAAATCTTTGACTTCATCTCCTTTCAGTGATGTGGCAGATGTCATTTATCTTAGTTGTACTAAGTATAACACATTTTACATGCCAGAAACCCTAACACAGGGGTGGGCAAACTGCGGCCCGCGGGCCGGATACGGCCCGCCGAGCATTTCATTTGGTTATCAGGCTGCTCGCTATTTTTTTCCCTGCGATAGTTGGTTAGCTTTACTGCAAACTGCTTTTCACTCTCCTTAGAGAACGTTTACAATGTCAATGTCAAAACATCATGTTAAATAGAGATAACATCATGTTAAACTAAGTTAACTCTTAGTTATCTCCTTTGCAGCAGATCTAACGTGAACATTATGCGATCCATTTAATTGGGAACGCGTCTGCACTCACGACAGGGAGAGAGAGCCGCAGGTTCTGGCTTGTCATTGTTGATAAGTGATATGTCCTTCTTATAAAAAACTTTTAAAAGGAAATCATGAAGGCAACAGTAGTTCCCACTACTGACCATTTAAAAACTGTGAGAGGGCCCAGCCGTAGGTACAGCACTATCCATAGCGGAACAGGCAGAAGATCATTGAGAAATAAACGTGAATTAAAGCGACTGTCTTAAATCAACAGTGCACAATTTATACATTTGTTAAACAGCATAAAATTAGCAGTATTTTTAAGCAATTCACATTTTAAAACAAATACTTTTCATACTAAATTATAGGCTATAAAAAATGTATTTTTTTTTTATGTGTGTGTCATGTTGTGCGGCCCGCCGGGCAATTTTCAAAACCCAATGTGGCCCTTGAGCCAAAAAGTTTGCCCGCCCCTGCCCTAACACGACCAGAGGCCAGGGACAATTGAGTGAATTGGACTAGACATGCCTTTAAAATACAACTAACACCATGTCACATTATCACTGAAAGTATGCTTCAACCAAAAAGAGTATACTTACACCAAACAACTGAGGTCAGCCAGATCATCAATGAAATCAAACAGTTGACTGATGTCATATGTGATTGATGGACTGTTTGGATTCATCCTCTTCAGATGCTCCTCATACATTTTACATACACCTGCACAGATGTGCACATCATCATTTACACCATCATTTATAAAGAGGGCATAACACATTTACCCCAGAGCAGAATGTGAACATAAAACACGTGCATACTCTGAAGCTGACATTTACTCACCTTCCATGCACTCATTGACAGACTCGTAGTCCGCATATGTCCTCCCCTCTGGCCTTTTGGTGGGCTGAACCAACAGGATGGTATGAGACTGCGGGGTGATAACAATGGTCTTATTAGTTCCATACCAGTACAAAAAAGGTCACACAATGATTTAGGGTGCATAACATCAAACAGAGTCCTTGTCAATACACACAAATCGTAATTTAGTGAACTGCTGTTCACAAAGTTAACACTATAACTAAATAACAGAACTTCTCTTCCTATCTTAATAACTGATGTAACAACGTGGTCCGCATAGATTTGCGTTACGGTAATCTAGAATTGTTTTTCACATTTCTGCCTCAGTGACACAAGTCACACAATTGACAACATATTCAATATTCACATGATTTATGACCGGAGGTGTGTCTACCGACTCCGTCCCATCTTCAAATTAACTTGTTGAAAGGCTGTTAGTGAAGCTTGCAAACTTAGTTTACATTGGATTCACGCTAGGAACAGATGCATTGCAAAGGTAGCCTAGCCAGCTAGCCAAGTACCAATTAGCAAGTACTGCAGGTAGCCTAAGCAATAGCGACGTGTTTGAAGCGTTTAAATGTGAATGTTAGCTATTGACGAATACATTGGGTATATACATTGTTAATTTAACTATACTACTGCAAGCAAGTGACTTACCATTGTGAAAATAAATGTATACGCGTTCTTCTTATAAAAGTGTGTGTCGTGCGCCGAAACTGCTGTGAGGATTTTCTTCTATGCCTAACAATGCAATTTTCTCCAAACTGGCATACTGCCCCCTATTGTTCAGGAGTAGATGGGCATCTGATCTGTTTCAGCCCGTTAAAAGCTATCTTAATCAATACTGTTCTATCAATACTGCTCCTGGCTCTGTAAATAAGTGTCTATTACCAAGATATTACTTAAACATTTCCAGCCAATCATTGTCTTGACTCAAGAGCATGAGAATTGGGAGCTGTGTAATATTTGGCTGCATTTTGAGCTACTTTTCACCAAAATCTGCAACATAGAATTATCAAAGTCAAAGTCAAAGTCAAAGTCAGCTTTATTGTCAATTTCTTCACATGTTCCAGACATACAAAGAGATCGAAATTACGTTTCTCACTATCCCACGGTGAAGACATGACATATTTTACCAATTTAAGTCCACAGACAAACATAACATTCAAGTAAACAAAAAAGTAAGTAAATAAGAGGGCACATATAATAATGAAAAAAATAAGAGCAGCAAAATTTGGTTGAAATTGTGCATAGACAGTCAATAAAATACTAGTGCAAAGTCAGGCCAATAAAAGGCTTGTGTAGTTCTGTTTGACCTAAGTAAGAAAGAAAGTGACATAGTGGTGCAAGTTATGTAAGAGCAGCAGATGTGTTGTGTTTTCAGGACAACAACAAGTTGTAAAGTGTACAAGTGTGCAAGTGTGCAAGTGGAGTAGTGCACGCGGCCATTGTGGGTCCAATGTCCAGGATGTTATGTAGCTGAGGGTGGAGGGGGGAGAGGAGGGAGAGAGTTCAGCATCCTTACAGCTTGGTGTATGAAGCTGTTGGTGAGTCTGGTAGTGCGGGAGCGCAGGCTTCTGTACCTCTTCCCAGAGGGCAGTAGATCGAACAGATTGTGAGCGGGGTGACTTGCATCACTCACAATTTTGGTCGCCTTGCGGGTGAGGTGGGTGGTGTAAATGTCCTTCAGGGAGGGGAGTGAAGCACCAATAATCCTTCCAGCTGTGTTCACTATGCGCTGCAGGGCTTTCCTGTTGTATTCAGTGCAGCTTCCGCCCCACACAGCGATACAGCTGGAGAGGATGCTCTCAATGGTGCCTCGGTAGAATGTGGTCATGATGGCTGGTGGAGCACTTGCTCGCCTGAGTTTCCGCAGGAAGTACAGGCGGCGCTGAGCTCTCTTCGCCAGTGATGCAGTGTTGGTGGTCCAGGAGAGGTCTTCGCTGATGTGCACCCCCAGGAATTTGGTGCTGCTCGCTCTCTCCACCACAGCACCGTCGATGGTCAGTGGCAGGTGTTGGGTGTGACCTCTCCGGAAGTCAACAACAATCTCTTTGGTCTTGCTGACGTTCAGCAGGAGGTTGTTGTCCCTGCACCACGTGGTCAGATGGTCGACCTCCAACCTGTATTGGGTTGGAGAAAGTAAAAATGAAATCCTGAAGAAATCATTTGAATATGACCTTCACAAATAAACCAATGAATATTGGTTTAATACATTTTATGAAATGAATCTTGAAACTAAATGGCACAGATCTGGCACAACAAAATATGAAGAACAGAGGACGCAAAAAAAAAAATTTCAGGAAATTAAAATAAGATTGCTTAGGTATATAAAACCAGGCCCACAAAAAGGTGGCCTAAAAATTGCAGCATGTCTGTTTAAGAATGTTGTCTTGGCTTGTTAATGTGTGTAATGTTCCACGATAGGTTGTTACCTGGGACAATGTTAGGGTGCCACCCCTTTTTAGTGGTGTGGGTGTGTTGGGGCAGCCGTGGCCTACTGGTTAGCGCTTCGGACTTGTAACCGGAGGGTTGCCGGTTCGAACCCTGACCAGTAGGCACGGCTGAAGTGCCCTTGAGCAAGGCACCTAACCCCTCACTGCTCCCTGAGCGCTGCTGTTGTTGCAGGCAGCTCACTAAAAAAAGTGTGAATATAAATTAATTATAAAAGTGTGCCCAGACCAGTGAGGTTATCGTGGCTGTTTTAAAGCAACTCAGCAGCATCCAGCCACAGAGGGGAAAGAAACTTGCTCACTGTATATGGGCTTTCCAACAGCACAACCTTTATTTTAGCAGAACACAGAACAGTTCTACCACTTATAGGCCTATACAGCCTTCAAAAATGTAGTCCCAAATGCAGAACCCATCAGGAAGTCATCCTTGCAGTGGAAACCCTTTATTGTCCAGTTCCCTTAGTCTGCACCAGAGACTTTATGGTGAACAATGTTAACCCATTAAAATTATAACAATTATGGACAGAGAAACCAAGGTAGGCATAATGAAATGTTCTTGATTTCTGGTGATATGTCGGGCAGTTTTTACCACCTGCAATGCATAGCCATCAATGCATGATGCTATTTCCAGACCGGACCGACATACAGTTTGTGAGTAGTCTATACTGTCAGTAGTCTACAGTGGTAAACAGTGTCCTGAGAGTTTTCTCAAGGCTCCTTGGGAACTAAAGAATGTAGGAGTTTGGAGACCAGAGATAATCTGAGACATGGAACTTGTAGCATGAAACACACTACAGCTCCACTTATGGTGTCCTGTCCTGATCTCCTTGGTCTTCTGTGTTGTCAGCACAACATGCAGTCAGGTGCTGTTGGCTGTTTCACTGTCTCTACTCTAGAGAGTGCGCTGTGTGCCTTCATGCTTTGGGGGTCAGGGTTCAAATGCTATTGCTGTTTGTAACTGTAACTGTTTAAGTGTACACTCATAAAGCAGGGACACTAAACTGCAAGTGAGAATTAAAGGGCCAAATTGTTTGATGATCATCGAATTAATTAATTACTTACACACTTTCAGGTCTGTAGCATAAATATATTGTAGGCAATATCACATTATTTTATTTAAAGTAGGCTATTTGTTTAGCTTTGTTTCTTTACGTTTCAGTGCCCATAAAGAACACTGTTATCCCAGTTTTCTGATCTGGACCCAGCCCACTGAACACACCTTTGTTTCTTGGTCGGTGACGGTGGGCGGAGGAGGAAGTCCATTAGCCGGATGGGAGATGTGTACTCGAGTTGGTTAATGTAAAACAAATGGTAACAATTGCTGAAGTTCAACCATCTTAACATTAATGCACCCTGGAGATAATTCAAAACAACCCGAAAAAGAAAACTTCCGTTCGCGAGGCTCTTTGTCTGTGATTCTAGGGTAAGAGTGAAACAGCTTATTCGACAGAATAAACATGCTAACGTTAACAGCTAGAGCTAGCCATGCTAACTAGCTAGCTTATACACTGGCGATAGTACCGCTACCAAGGTCTGACTGAAAGACTAGCGAAAGCTGAAGTTGAGATATGTGTCGCTTGCCATTGTGTGAGACCCACGTACATAGGTAATACGGATTTCACAGTTGTAAAGCCAGAAATCCACACCATACTGTTAGCTAATGCATTGTATACGATATCAACCAAAGCTAGCAAGCATTTTATTGTGTCTGGCTACGTTAGCTTGGTGGTTGATTGGTACAATAGCTAGCTAGCGACGTATCCAATGCCGAATGAGCCAATATTAATGTTTGGTTACTGGCAATGGTCTGTAGAGTCACAGTGGGGATTTCATTTAGTTGACCCCATAGTTAATTTGCTGAACGTCAACGAACCGACTGAGTTGAACTGATGCTAGGTTTTAGTTATGTTAGCTAAGATGAGCTACTAGAAATGTTAGCGGTAAATTTGGATTAGAGCGTGAAATCCTGTGATCAAATAGCCAATGATATCAGAATTCAACTTTGGTCATTGTCGTGTGCTATTATAGGCAGTTGCCCAGGTAAATAATAAGGTTAACACGGCTTGGCTAGATCGCTATTGTCATACATACAAATGAAAATCATAATATTTTCTTTTGCCACTCTGCTTTTTCTCCAGGGAAGGAGTTTGTCTATGTGGGCCAGAATCTATGCAGTGCACCAATGGCTGACAATGTGAATGTTTGTGAGAACAATGACGTGAGTAGCTGTCATCACTTTTCTCATACCTTTAGCATGCCTGGCAGGGAAACACCTGTTTATGCTTTGTGATTATGGGCAAGGATAAGGCTATAGCTGCTAGCCCTCCATTAACTGTCCTTGTCCTTTGTACATTAACAAAGGGTAGGGTTTCTCTTCAAATGTTTTTGAGAAACTAAGTGAATATTTTGAGTCACAGACATCTACCTCAACTTTAGGCTGGTGTATAATTTTTCTCTCTTCTCCCACCATGCTTACCAACATCAATATGTTTTATATAGTCACCACACTGCCACCTGTGGTTGTATAGAGTAACCTGTGGTAGCTCTATACAAAACATATTGATGTTAATGATGCATTTTGCCCATGTTCAGGGTGGAAAGTGAAAAAGAAAGATTTGCATAAGACAAGTCAAATTGGTGTTTTTGAAAAGAAAAGATCATAGAGAATAAAGAAAAAAATATTTAAAAAATCTTTGTATATTCCCACAAGGTGTTTGGGTGCTCTGAAAATGAGAACCAAAATGATTTTTTAGACTTGTAAAGTCTGCTGAAGGAATTTATTTTCTGTTCATTGTTTTTTGTGAGAGTGTTTCTACTTATCTCAGTAAGGAAAATAAATCAAGAGCCTATGTTGAGTACAAATATGTCTTCTGAAGGTTTAAACAGAGCCCAGCCAAAAACTCCAATAAAATTTGTATCAACTTTGAGAGACAGCTATGCCCATGCAGGATTATCCAGACCAAACATGACGATTTTGCTACATACTATTCCTATTTATGTACCAGCATGCAAAATTTGAGCCTCTTACATGGTTTAGTTCTTGCGCTGTGGGCTTGTGAACTTTGGCAAAAAAAAGAGGCCGAACAAAATCGACACCCCCCTCCCCCTGTAAAACTGGCTGTATCTTGGAAAGTATTGATCTTACATAAGAGTAATTTTACAGTGTGTCTCCTGGGTAACATACACCTGGTAATTTTTTCAGAATTTTTTGAGACCTAAGTGCGTGGGCCCTGGTTGAATTGACGTGGAATGACCCCAGTTGAACATAATCAGGTGTGTTAGAAACTGTAGGTAGTGACTACAGTGGAAGGATCTGGCAGTACCATGCCCTGACTTGCTTGTCAGCTAAGGCTTTTGAGATAGCATTGTGTTGCATAGAGCTACAGATCGTTAAGTATTCTCTGTCGAATGATCTTTCCAACGCATGCAGTGTAGTGTTGCTCAGAGAATGGTTTTGGGGATGCTAAGGAATAGGTGAAACTGCGTCCTTAACGACACTCACCCTGGTTTCTAGATAGCAAGTGACAAGACTAGAGACAGAGAGAGCACAAATTGACTCTGAACATCCCCTGAAACCCTACAATACAAGTCTTTGTTTGTATTGTTTCTCCTTGTCTTTGTTTGCCCTCACATTCCCGTTCGGTCTCCTCTTCCTCTTTTCACCTCGTCTCGCCTCGTTCTGTGCGTCTATCCATCTATTGCTTCTTTCATAACTGATGTCTCCATACAAAACAGCAGGTAGAAAGACCACAGGGGGAGCTGCGGCAGCGCCGCGATGCAGGGACCACCAGGGCCACGGCGGACAACGGCACTAGAGGGGAGACAGAGCTCAACGGGCAACCGCCCACGGCTCCGCGGGCGCCTCCCGCGCATGTGGTCACCGACAGCGAGGATGATGAGGATGAGGAACTGACTCTCAAGTATGGAGCCAAGCACGTCATCATGCTCTTCGTGCCTGTCACGCTCTGCATGGTGGTCGTCGTGGCCACCATCAAGTCTGTCAGTTTCTACACGCAAAATGATGGACAGCAGCTGTGAGTGGAACCTCGGTTTATGTCTGTGTGTGTGTGTGTGTGTGTGTGTGTGTGTGTGTGTGTCTATTAGAGAGAGAGTGAAGGAGAGACACAATAATGTACAATACACTTTTTTGAGCTCATAAGAATTATGCTGCCTCAGGATTAGGCATAATGGTATGGTCATGGTGTGAAATTCTTAAAGGGCCTTTTCCAAGCTAGGACCTACACCCTCGCCATACACACTTCCACTCTGTTTGTGCGTTCCCCAGAGGGTCCGCCACATTAAGTGCCATCTGAAACCGATGTGCAGGGAAATAGTTAGGGATGGTCGCTATAATGACCTAAAAAGCGGGTCTGCATCGATGCTCACTTAACAAGCATGTGCAACAGTTTTTCTGTCTCCGTGCACTGGGTACAGCACCTGAACTCAACTTGTCAGTTGTTTTTAGGTCTGCATAGCAGGATTTGGTAATTAAAGCGTAATTTACATCATAACAGTGAAACTGATATGAGCAGCATAAGTAGTAAAATGCAGAAGATGGAAATAAAGTAGACCTGTGTAATATCAACATGTATGGGACTAGCTTACACACCTTAACTGCAGCTCCACCCACAAGATTGTGAGTGAAGAGGGAAGACATCCAGGGTATCCACAACGTGTGTTTTATGGCTTTTTAAATATTTATTTTATTGGTTATTATACAATGAAAACGACTGAAAACGACGATCGATTTGACTTCAATTTCCCTTTCGAGTCGGGGGCATCCCAAAGTTGTATCAAAACTGTTTTAAACCCTACCTCATCATGAGAATGCCCTCCACAGTCTTGAACGTCACAATAAAATGGAGTTCACTAACAGAGTGGGGGTGGTAGACTCCGGTTTGGAAAAGGCACAGTTTTGGCACAGCCATGAGAACACAGGTTAGGAGTGATTGGTCAGTATTATTCATGTAGGTGTCCAGTTGAACCACTAGATGGTGGTGTTTAGTAGCAAGAAAAGAAAACTAGTTCTTGTCAGGGGTTAGTGATGGAAGAGATTGGGTTGCACTCAAATTACGGGCTTTAGTTTAAGTTGCCATACGCTGGATTTGTTTTAAATGGCTCAGTGTCCTTTGAAACATGCCATTCATTTTCTAAATGTTGTGTCTGATGTGGCCACACTTCTTGCAACACCCAGATTCTTTTTGTTTATTGAGTTTGGTTGTCTTGTTAGGTGGGTGATTGAGCAGTGGCTTGTGGGTAACCATGTTTTGAGTCTGTCATCATTTGTACTTGTCTGCCTGCAGGCTATACACCCCGTTCCGAGAGGACACAGACACCGTAGGTCAGCGGGCCATCAACTCCATCCTCAACGCCTCCATCATGATCACAGTCATTGTTGTCATGACGCTGGTGCTGGTGGTACTCTACAAGTACCGCTGCTACAAGGTAGGGCCAAGCAAGCCGCAGCCAGGCCCTACGGGTGAGGCTGTTGCTGCAAAGGGCTTATTATATGTGGCTTAGTGGTTTCCCATTGGTTGCGCCACCCTCCCCTACTGATTATTGTAGCCATTATGAAGGGTGTTCACAGTAAAAGTATTTTTAACGTTGGGTACATGCATATATACTGCACTCGTATAGTTTCCAAAGGTATATACTTACACTTTCAAAGAAACGTATGTTAAATGTTCTTTAGCTTAGGTGGTTTGACTTGGATTCAGTCAGAAGTAGACATGCTGGTGTATTGTACACTCTCCACACCACACAGGTTAGGTGGAAGTGTTTTGTAAATAAAGTACTAATGAATGAATGAAACTTTATTGCCCAGAAGGGAATTTGTCTTGCACTCAAGGAAGCCACAGTGAACATTAACCGCAGACAACAATAAATAACAATAAAACCAACCCAGACATGCAACAGAATTTAAAACATTGAGGATACAGAAACAGGACATTTTCATCAGTCCAACAACAATGCTCATGCTCCTATGGGCTGGTTTCTTACCAGGTGATCCACGGATGGCTGTTCATCTCCTCCCTCCTCCTGTTGTTCTTCTTCTCCTTCATCTACCTGGGGTATGAGCTCACGCTGCACCTCATCAGCCATGGGGCAATTCCACGCAAAACTGTCACATCTATAACGCCAACTAAATGCCATGGTATTTGTATGATGCAAATGATTATGTGAAAAGTTTTTCATGTAAGTTCTACAACCGAGAAGAGTGAATGCTCAAGTTTCAAGTAATCATCATTCACATCATACCATACCATGGCATTGTGTTGGCGTTATGGACGTGACCGTTTTGTGCGGAATTGCCCCATGCTCTTTGTACATGTGTGTGTAATGCTCTCCAGCCAGGCACATGTATCTAATGGTTCTTCTGGTCCTCCACTCAGGGAGGTGTTCAAGACGTACAACGTGGCCATGGACTACATCACACTGGCACTGATCATCTGGAACTTCGGTGTGGTGGGCATGATCTGCATCCACTGGAAGGGTCCTCTGCGTCTGCAGCAGGCCTATCTCATCATGATCAGTGCGCTCATGGCGCTAGTTTTCATCAAGTACCTTCCTGAGTGGACAGCCTGGCTCATCCTAGCGGTCATCTCTGTCTACGGTGGGTCCACAACACAACACAACACAACACAACACAACACAACACACAACCTCTCAGAGGCTTCTCTTTCAGCTTGATATACAGTGTAATTGATGTATCACTGTAATGTATGTACGGCTGTAGTGGGGCAGCGGGACTGTTACCACCTGACAGTTGGTCTGCCTGGGTTTGATTCCTGGACCCACTGTTGCGAGGGTCTGCTGAATACCAGTCAACTTTATTTACAGAGTGTTGAACAACTTATTGACATTAAACATTTAATGGTATTGAATGCCCTCCAGAGCCATACGCCCCTCAAGAGACACAGTCACTCTGCTTTGATGAGCTGTCTAAGACTAGCACTTTTTGGGGAAATTTTCTCCGAAGTAAACAAAATTCCAGAAATGATATTTTAATCCTCTAGTGCACAAGTTGGATTATTGCCTTGCTTTGTGTACTGCGAGTAGAGGTGGCCTTTGCGCCTTCAGTCTAACATGTTTTGCCCAGAGCGTAGCTCCAAGAACGTTCAGTCAAAATACAGAAAAAGAAGAGACTGCACACAAGGGCTGTATGATATCAAAAATGTAATCAAAGTGCCGAAAAAACGTCTAGGCCACGAAAAACAAAAAGTTTCATGTGTGTGCTTGTCTACATCTTTTTTGTACGTTTTGTGTACTGACATGTTGAGCCTGGTTCAGACTTTGTTGTTACAGTGGTTTGACATTGATAATTCTGAATGTTCTTGAATCTCTGTATCCACTGAGATCTCACAATCCTGAGTTGCCATATTAGGTGTGTTTGTGTAACATTTGAGGAAATGCTTCACTAACAAGTGTGATCCCTTCGGAGTTAACACAAGTCTTTCTAGTGTGGCACTATACATTATGGTAGATACTGCTTCTGGCTGCTGTAAGCTCACCCGCAAACAGTTCAGACAAATGCTGCAGAATCATATCCAGTTCTAGCATAAACAGTAGATCAAAGAGGGTGTTATCAAATAAGTGTGAGGATCAGAAAGAATGTTTCAGCTGGCCAGGCCAGAGTCAGATGTGTTTTGTAAAGGAAGGATCTTGGCACACAAACAGGAAGGACAGACGAGAGAGACGCTCGAGTGGCCAGAGGAACTTGAAAGTGAGGAAAGATGTCTTGGGTCTCCACCAGATTTCCTGGAAGAACACACAATGTGGGGCTCTTCAGATTTGGCCACAAAGTCAGGGGGACGACACTGTGTGTGTTTGGTCACAGAGGAATGTGCTGGTGATATATTTAGATGACATCTCTGGGCGGAAAGTGCAGCTGTAGGATGTTGATAGAAAACACTCGGGAGCAAGACAAAGCTTTGGTGTAGCTTTCATTCCCCACAAATCTATTGCTGAGTGTCTTTTGGGTAACCTGTAGGAGTTTGTCTCCATGTATAAGCCGAGGCTGCCTGAACTCTCGTTTGAGTCGTACGGGACTTCATGGATCATTGAGTACTCGAAGATTATGGCTAACAACCATTCTGAAGCATGTCATTAAATAGTGTGCAGACTAAAATCAGATTAAGATTAACCATGGAACATTAACCATGTTTTTCTATCCAGTTGACTAAGGCACAAAGATTTGGTGTCGTTCATCTGATTAAAGTACTCTCTGTTTCCCTCTCACAGATCTCTTGGCGGTGCTGTGTCCTAAAGGGCCGCTGCGGATTCTGGTCGAGACGGCGCAGGAGAGGAATGAGGCCATCTTTCCCGCTCTCATTTACTCCTGTAAGTCCTCCATGCCTATTCTCTCTCTCTTTCTCTCCGTCCCTCCCTCTCTTCCTCCCTCCCTCCCTCCCTCGCTCCCTCTCCCTCAAGGGCAGGTCCAGCAGGGGAGGTTTATCTGTGTGGGACCAGAATAGAATATGCTCAACTCAACTGCTCCTTGGCATTCACACAGGATGGGTCGCTTTTAACCGGAAAAATAAAAATGTGTTTTGAATTGTGTGTGGTTGTAGTAAAAAGTCTTGACCCCCAAACCGAAATTTGGAGTATAAATGTGTGTTCTAATTGTATTGTTTTGTGGTCTTCTGCCAGCGACCATGGTATGGCTGGTGGGTATGGCCGACAACGTGGAGACCAAGAATAATTCCAGCACGCCCCCTCAGCCCGAGAGTCAGGGTGAGTCTGCTGACCATCCAGCTAGAGTGAAAAACAAACGCCAAGAGCATGAAAACAATGCACACAAACATGGCACCCACAGTGCACACAAACATGGCTCCCACAATGCACACAAACATGGCTCCCACTCTCAGATTAGATGCTGCATGCGATCTATAGCACCTTCCTGTGCCAGAACAAGCTGGCAGAGTTCTGGCAGACGACATGCAACATCAGCACAGGAGCCTTGCCAGAGCATGTGAGCATGACTGAGCATGTCCAGACTGCACTCTGGGTTTTGCTCGAGGCGCACGTGTGGACATCTTCCACTTAACTCCGCGTCCTAACTCTTTCTCGCTAAAGAAAACGAAAAACGTGTTCCAAGTCTGGATGTTTTTCACGTCTGACATTGGTTTGAATCAGTAAGAATAACATGTCTATTTGATATTGACGTTATCTATCACAATATCTTCATAAATCTTGCCTGTGTATATCTTGAGGCTGTGCAGCAGTTCTAAAGCCTCACGAGCTGCAGGTCTGCTGCAGCCAGCAATAGCTTAGTTCAGTATTTCACATCGACATATTACAAGCATTTTACTGCAATTTAGCTTTGATTTTCAAACCATCAGTTTAGCTGTTGTTTATAATCAAGTTCCTCACTATGATGCAATTGGTCAGTTAGTTAGTTAGTTAGTTAGTCAGTCAGTTGGTTTATTTTCCTCGTGGGGAAATTCATTTTCACAGATCTGTACAATAGCGTCATCACATCACGCTTTGCGATTAATTACAGCTGTTTCCATGTGCCATACTCAACAAACGCTAACACATTATCATAGCTCTCCCTGCTGTTGATTTGCTTCTTGACTTGACTGACTCGAGTGTCCCTGCTTCTCCAGCCGTGCCGATGACACCCAGCAGCCCGGGAGAGGACGACGGCGGCTTCACCACGACCTGGGTGGGGCACCAGGAGCAGCAGCTGGGCCCGCTGCAGTCCACGGACGATACGCGGCGCGAGATCCAGCAGATGCCTTCGGCGCGGCCGCCCGCCGATGACGACGACGAGGAGAGTGAGTGCTGTGCAAGGACGAATATATCCGAAAAATGAAAAGGGACAAAGCGCAGATTGCTGGTTAGACCCAGCGGGGAGCTTCTTATACCCTTTGGTCTGTTTCCAGAAGGCCCACAAGGCTGACTAGACAAAATGTAATCAGCATAGTCATACAAAGTCGGCCAGGAGTTTTGCAGCTTTGCCGCTGCGCCCCAGAGGTTTGCGAACAGTTTATGCAGAAAATATCATTTCAACCAGAGACACTCAGGAACCAGGAGTAAAAGTGAACATGAGATTGGATTTACAAATGATAATCGCTATACAGATAAAGAAAGAGTCTATGGCGTTTGTCCAGTCCTGGGTCCAGGTCTTGAGCCTACGCTTTGGACAGAGGCAGGGACAGAGCGTACCCCCTGGACCAAGGGACAGCAAACTGCTGGTGGTTGAGGAGGAAGGAAAGGAACATCAAAAATGTCATCACCTGAAAGCAGCAGAATAGGAACATAAGCATAGCATCAGCCATCAAAGTAAATGGGGGCGGTACTTCCTCACAATCTCCAGATCTATATATCTCCATTAGGCCCCAGAATCATTACTATAAAGGGACACATCACACATTTGGTTTTACCCAGAGCTATGTGCAATATTGGTAATGCATGACTGTATAACGATGTTGCTACATGTAAGTAAACACTATGCAATGCTAAATTAGAAATTACAGATAAAGATGTATAGTAAAATGTGCATTCAGTTGAATTAGTAGCTTTGTTGCCGCCCCCCCCCCCCCCCCCTTTAAATGCCTGTTCACTATTTCTAAAACCAGTAGAGCTGCTGAGTTAGACAGGTTGGTGTCTGTCTGTCTCCAGCATGTGTGAGTGCTGTGGATGCGGTGGCCAAAATGAGGCACTCTCAGGGTGTAATCATGTCCTCAAGTCTCAGTTTGTCTGCCACCATCTTTCTTCTCCTCCTTACTCAGCCTGTCCCGCTACCTTTCATCATCCTCTGCTTTTGAGGTATTTTTATGATGCCTTTGGCGCTGTGTGTGTGTGTGTGTGTGTGTGTGTGTGTGGCGGGAGCCTGTGCGTTTGGAGTCCATGCACGTGTCGGCATGATGGAAAGCCAGAAACACCCAGTGGCAGCCATTAAAAGACCTGATTAGGGCATCATCGGCCAGGAAAATGACGGGCCTTTCAATCCTCTGTACTTACAGCCAGGGCCTCGCCTCCCCAGCAAAGCCTCTGTAAAATGCTCTCCACACACACACACACTCCGTCACACACACACACACACACACACACACACACACACACTCACACTCACACTCACACTCACACACACACACACACACACCAACGTTTCGAAGTTTGCTCAGTAATTAAGGACAAACGGGCTCTCCAGCTGTGGGGTTAACGAAGGGGTTTTCACTTTTGTGTGTGTGTGTGTGTCTCTGTCCATGTGCGTGCGTGCACTTGCGTGTGCTCACTCTTCTGTGAGTGTGTGTGTGTGTCCGTCCGTGTCCCATGTGCGTGCATGCACATACGTGTGTTGACTCTTGTGTTTTGTGTGTGTGTTTCCAGGGGGCGTGAAGCTTGGTCTTGGAGACTTCATCTTTTACAGCATGCTGGTGGGGAAGGCGTCAGCCGCAGCCAGTGGGGACTGGAACACCACTCTGGCCTGCTTTGTGGCCATCCTTATCGTAAGTCAGCTGCTCAGCACACCGCCACACTGGCCCCACTGCACCATTCACACATTTGATTCTCATTCCCATGCCAGATTTAGACCTGTTCTTCTCAAAGTGTCTAACTTTGGGACGATGCTCTTCTCCTACATCACATACAAAGAGGGAGCTCAGAGATCGTCCGTCAGAGAGCTACCAAAGAATCTTACGAGCAGGGTTCCCACGGGTCATGGAATTTCTGGAACATCATGAAATTTTAGAAAGTCTATTCCAGACAAGGAAAGTCAGGGATTTTTTTTTTATCATTTTTGGGGCAAAGTCATGGAATATCAGGGAATTTTGTTGTAGCAGTTTATCATTTTCTTGCCAAAACACATTAATACAAATATATTTTCTACGCAGAATTTGTCTATTATTTGCTTATTAGCTTTACTGCTTGCTTGAGTATCGCAACTGTGTTTATTCAATCTCCCGCTCTAAAATAGTAAAAGACTGTTTGCTGCTACACGGGTGCTCTGAAATCATTGGTCGGTAAAAGGTACCATTCATTATATAGTAAGTCATGGAAATTCAGTTTTTTTTTGTCAGGGAAAAGTCATGGAATGTTACAATTGGCTTAGAGTGGGAACCCTGTACAAGCATGCTGACCCTCTCACTCATCTCCCCTCTCCTCCCAGGGACTGTGTCTGACTCTGCTCCTGCTGGCCATCTTTAAGAAGGCGCTGCCCGCCCTGCCCATCTCCATCACGTTCGGCTTGGTCTTCTACTTCGCCACAGACAACCTGGTACGGCCCTTCATGGACCAGCTGGCCATGCACCAGTTCTATATATGACAGGACCTGGGACTCGGTCTCACCACCACGCTCATACCCACCCATGTAAACACATCCACACACACTAAACACATCCACACACACGCACACCACTCAGGGCCTTTTTCTGGCCTCACCAGGGACTATTGGGTAAAGGAGACTGCCCCCGCCTCCCTGCTGGATGCGTGATTAAACTGGACCTTTTTTCACCTTATAACTTTTTTTTTTTTTTTTTTTTTAATGTTTTGGTTGAGACTTGGTACTTGTTGTGATTTGCTTCATCACGGTGAGATCCTCGTACAAAACCATCAGAGAGGCACTTCTCTGGTCAGCCAGCGGCCTTTGCAGGGGCAGCAGGAATGATGCTCTAAGGCGTTATCTCTCTAACAACAACAAAAAACACGTCAACAACTTTTTTTACCTCTTAAAAGAAAAGCTTACCACTTAAAAAAGAGAATTACTGATTTGTGGTCCTTTAACATTTTCTTCTGTTATTGTAATAACTGGATAATTATTATGCACCTTTGTTGAATATTCATGTTTTTTTTTTTTTTTTTTTATTCCAATTTTTGCTTTTAATTACTCTTTGGAATCGGTGCTTGCTTCATTGCCCAACACTGGTAAAAGATGCCATAGTCTCTGCTGGTTGTTTGCCTGCTCATATATTAAGGAGAGTTCTAAACCAAAGTCCTCTGGGAATGGCTATGGCTTTGCCAGCAAGTGGTTTTCCTGAATGGGACTGATGTTGGTTTGAATATGAATGGATATAGAAAGACGACCACAGACATCAAATGTGGTGTTTTGGTACTTTTTTAAGCCTTCTCACACTTCCGAATCCTCAACGTCACATGCTGATCACAGATGCATTGTGGTCCGGAGCTTAGCAGACACAGCTGCTTTTGAGAAACCATGTGGAGGTGACCATATGGAATGTACCCGTACATCGAGTCCTTCCAAGTGACCAAAATTAACTGCCCATAACTGAGAGAACGTGAACCTGCACCAAAGTTTTTTTTCCTTTTGTTTTGGTTAGGATTATGTAATGCTTGATGCTGTGATTTTTTCTTTTTTTGTTTGTTATTGACTTTTATTTTTGTTGGTTTTTTTGTTTGTTTGTTTGCTGGTACAGTTATTCTCTTGGTGACAGGCTGATTCTTCTCCTAGTAGACATGGGCATCAAGATGAATTCATGGAATTATTTTAGGGAATTTTGTAAAAAAAAAACAAAAAAACACGAAGAAAAGGCAAACACTGTTTTTTTTTAATTATTATTGGTTTGTATAATTTTCAGGATGTTGTGGAATAAATGAGAAATGTGACTGAGCAGTGTTGCTTCACTGTTCTGTCTGAATCGTCTCCTTGTCTCCCAGTGCTCTCTTTTGACCAGTCTGACCAGCATGGTCTGGCGTGAGTCCTCACTGATTATTTCCTGTCAGGCTGCGCACGTGTGACCTTAGGACAGTCACATTGTGGCTGTCAGAGCAGTCCACTACACTGACCCTACTGTGTAGTCTACCGCATGGCTGTGTCCGTATGTTAGAGAGCGTGTATAAGGCACTGGTCAGGTGACATAACCACAGTGATTTCCAAGATCTCATGTTCACCCATGGTTAGGTAAAATGGATGCACTTTTTCCTTTCTATAGAACAGCTGAATCCATCAGGGCAATATGATTGATGGTCACTGACACTATACTTACTTAATGGACATATTGAATGCATTTTCTCTGAATACACATCAGAAAGGTGTGTGTGTGTGTGTGTGTGTGCCTTAATGAATAAAGTGTGTGAATGCATAGACAGCCCAATTATTCACAGTTCGGGGAGTGAAGTTCCCAATGTCTACATTCCCTTGTCCATGCTTCATGCTGCTCAGTCTTGTTTTGATGCAACGGACGTCTCTTGGTGGTGGGAAACGTGGGAATTCCATGGAATATTGGTCCTCTGGCATTCCGTGTCCCCGCACTCTGCCAAATGGCTGGCTGAGAGGACCTGGCACGCTGCCCAGAACTCAGGAGGCATTAACTGTCGCCATGGGGACTGCCTGGCCTACTAGGCCCTGATGGTGACTTCATTGTGATGTGTCCACTATGCCCAAATGTATGCCATGGTTGTGCGCTCACTGGTTCTTTCGTCCCCATATTATCTACCTCACCTATAGCCTGAAACACAAAGGGGATTCTCTTAAATTCTTTTAAGCCTTACCCGAATTGGAGGTTCATTCCTGTTGCTATCTGTAAGTCACATGCGTAATGACATTTAAAGGTATCTGTTGAGACTTAAGTTGGATTTTTTTTTTTTGGCTTTGGACATTTGTGCGGTTGGATAACAAGGTTAAGAAGATTTATATAGCCTACACTCAATGCTCTAAATAGTTAAAGCTATTCTTGCTCAACTTGGCTCCGTGCAATTTATGCCAGTTCCATTGAGTTGCAGGTATAATCCGTTTCTCTTGAGTATGGGAAGCCTAATCCCTTACTCTCAAGGCCATTAGGTGAGCCATGGCTGCTCAGACGGGTGGAGCAACGCTCCATACGCAGCAGTACTCAGGATAGCTGCACTAAGGAGATTACTCAGAATAAACGCTCGGGTGTAGGTGAAAGCAGGTGAGGCACGCAGAGAACCATGGGATTAGACTCTCAGTGATCGAACACGGAAGGAGAGTCCGCTCATTCGTTCTCTGTCCACTTGTCTGACCACCAGCAGCGCCGGAGTTATTCTCACTCCTTGCCACCACCGCTAACAGCCACTATTTCGTCCCAAAAGACACGTCGTCATAGCTCGGACATGTCCAAGGACAAGTTAGAAGGCCTGGTCAAGCGCATGGAGGCGACGCTGGCAGAGATGGAGCAGCTGAAGCTCCACTGTAGCCGGCAGAGCGAGGAGCTGAGCCAGCTGGTTGTGGAGCTGCGTCGGGAGAACCAGGAGCTAGCGCAGAAGTACGAGCAGCTGGCCATGGACATGAAGGAGGCCAAGGAGATCATAGAGCAGCTGCAGGAGACCAAGTTCGCCTTCGACGCAAAGGAGAGACAAGCCCAGAAGCTTAGCCGGCAGCTCTGAGGCCCAGGAGAAGGATTGGGGGGTGGATGGTGTCGACAGGGAGGAGGTGGAGATCGGAAAAGAGAAGATCCTAATGAACATATAAGACTATTGACATCACAAGACAGGAGGGAATGTGTTTTTTGAAAAGTGCATGAAAACAAGTCTGGGGAAGGATATAAAAAAAATGTTTTGGTAGACTGGTTTAACGCAAACAAGTAGGGTGGTATGCCAACATGGAGGGTTGTGTTTGTAATGTGTATATATATCTTCTGTACATACGGTACGTATGTCTGTGTACATTTCCGATGGAGGAGGAGACCAGTGTCAAGCGGAATCACTCCAAAGTTAAAATTTAAATGCACCCTGTTCAGTTTTCTTTTTAAAGCTTTGGTAGACTGTAATGAGTGAGGTCGCAAGATTGGAGGTTTACTCTTTCACAGACGGATGTGGAAAATGTGGTTTATAGCTGGATAGGGGGGCCTGAAAGGTCCCCATGCACATCATGAATGTATAGAATACAAGAGGAGGAATCAATATGGGATCGCCCGTATTATTCTGACAAGGATTTATTATTCTTATTGGATTACACACATCTGTAGGTCTATGTAGCCTTTACAGTGGAGACTTTACTGATGAGCTCTCACGAAGAGAACCACAGTATTGCTGACTTGAGAGTCATCCCTGGCTGATGATGAAGTAGGGAGCCCAGTCTCCATATGAAGACATCCTGACAAATCAACTCGAATTTGTAAGACTGACCTCTGGAAGAAATGACCTCTACTTAACTACATTATTTGTCAATCTGTAGATCTGTGTATTTTCTTACAGCAAGACTTCTACACTGTCTGTTATAACTTGCCACACATGTATAGAAGAACACAGAGAGAATGTCCTGTCAGATTAACTTCACCTTTACATTCTGTCAAATGAAAAAAGCTCAGTGTGGCCCAACAAGAAGTAAACATACCCTTTCAAAGAATTCAAGTAGAGGGCTTATTGGTTGTCCGGTGGTCAACTTGAGTTATAACAATACCTCATCCTGTTTTCCCTTTATTCTCACCCGTGACATGCTTGTAGGCTAGAGACCGCACCACTGAGATATACATGAACCTAGGTGAACACAAATGTAAATGGCTGCAGACCCCTAACAGCGAACTGAACAGCAATGCGCTGATTTTACTGTAGCTGAAATGGCTTGAACATGCAGCCAAACGAAATGCTACATTCATCCACTCTCATTATAATTGGTGACCCATAATTGCAGTTTTAGTTTTTTATTCTGAAAGAGGTGCTTCTTACTGGGGCCATGTTGTTCCCTTAAACCCCACCTCATGAGAAGGAAGGAAAAGAAGTCGGTCTGGGAAAAATATAGTGGTGTTTTCCTTGAGTCAATCTGGCTCTTGAGGTTTCTCTAGCCTAAAAAGAAAAACGAGATATGTAGTTGTGTTTGTGTGCTTTGTTTTATGGGAGTATAGGCCTAATACTAATGACCAACCGCAGATTTATTTCAAGCATAGAAATCTACAGTTTTACAACTATTTTTTAAAATTAATATACTGGCAAAAGTGTGACGTTAGGAGTTTGGGACAGATTTAAATGACATAGTATGATGTTTCAAATTATTAGTTGGTCTAATGCAAACACTGCCTGACCAGAAAAGTCTAGATTTGAATGGCATTATAGTTTACATGTGAAAGACTTGTTGAGAGCCTAGGTATTATAACCACTGCGATCATTTGTAATTGAGGGTCCTATTTCCAGAAAACCCTTAGTTTGTAATAAGTATCATCTTAACCTTTCTTAAAAGATATGGTGAACTCCCATCTCATCAACCTCTCATTACAACATATATTGTTTTTAATTACTGACGTTGCAACCGAGGGAAAAGGCGACAAATTGAAAATCTTGTGCGCACCCCGTAGACATACACTCACAAACGGACACGTTCATTAACAGTTATTTTTACTGTCTGAAATTACAGCCTCTCGAAAATGTCTCCACGTTATAGTCATCGCCACAGTATAATTGCGTTGGGCACGCCGTGATTTGTCGACTTACGCAGAGGAGGCTCAACACTACACGTTGTCTCCTACCCATCTCATTTTTCTTTGGAGGCGTGGGAGAGAAAATCGACTTGACATCGACCCTTGCTTGTCAGAAGTGAACGGCCATCTGACTGTTCAGACGATTTCGCTGAAAGGGAGTTTTACGTAACTGTTGTTTGCCAAGAGACAATCCACCTTACAAAAGCGTGACCAACTGCCTCAAGTGCGCAAAACGGACCAGGTGTACAGGGGAAGAGAAAGGACAGCTCTGAACGCTGGTAAGTTTGGTCAGCGGCTAATATTTGTCAGTCTTTTCCCTCCTGAACTATAATTTTGATAGGCTACAGCTTTTTATGATGAATTGGGTGAATTGAGATGTACTTTTAACCCCAAGTTTTGCACAGCAAAGCGGACCTAAGTGATACATTAAGTGCACTGTAAAAAAAATTCCTGTAAAATAACAGTAAAGAGCTGGCAGCAGAGACGCCAGCAGTATACCATTATTTTTACGGTATTTATATGTAAAATGATTTTACGGTAGTAGCCTGTAAACCATAAAAACAGTATATTTCTGTTTTTCTATAAATTACAGTAAAGAGCTGGCAGCAAAGACGCCAGCGATATACCGTAATTTGACGGTATCCATACCGTAAATTGGCTTTACAGTAGTAGTCTGTAAATCAGAAATACAGTATATTTCTGTATTCACACTGTTAAAGCAATAAAAACTTAAGAGAGAATCAAAATCAAATACCTTTATTTCAAAGAGCAATGTCAACATGAATATTGCTACTTTCAAAAAATGGAAAAAATTGAAATATGGAATGGAAATGTGTTTTTACATCTTAAAATAGTCCTGTGAGGTAGGTTTGTGTTTTTACATCTTAGTTGTTGTGGATCCAGTAGAGATGACCATCACTTTGGTTGCCGCTGTTCCTCCCTGCAGCATTATTCCAGTGTTGCCACTGTCAAACAACAGCAAGAAATTATAATCAGAATAATAAATAAACTATACAATCAGGAATGTACAGTATACACTCCAAGCTAATGCTTATAAAGTTAATAGCAGTTCTCTTGTGGCTTAATGTGTCAATGTCAGATTGTCAAAACAAAGAGAGCGAGATTAAAGAGCTCACCGGTCTATATCAAGTTCCATTCAAGTCAATGAGATTCTTCAGAAACATGGCGACGTGTGTATTGACTGCAGAAGACTTCTTCTGGATGATAACACCTTTCTTCTTGGAGACAACCTTGCCCATTTTGGCCTTTGTCCCGCTCTCTGGATTTATACCAATGAAGCGCCTGAAATGAAAATAGTCTAAGATCGGAGTGGGGTTGCAACAACATACTGTTTCGTGTATATTCAATTAAATGCAATGAATTGTTCATCAAAAGGAATTAGATT